>NC_132891.1:31826041-32091041 GCF_030463535.1 Salminus brasiliensis | reverse complement strand
ATGAGGTATGAAGTATACCCACCTTATTAGGGTTCCTGCGCAGAAGCAGCCTCACAACCAGCCGCACGTGCTCAGGTGAGCTGGCCGGCAGCCGAGACAGCTGCTTCTCCTGATAGCTGCGGCTCTCCAGGCCTGCCGGACTGTAAAACGGGTTGGGCTGACCGTAGATTTCATAGGCGATGGCCCCGACTGCCCACGCATCTGCCTTACTGTAGTCGATCTCCACACCAGGACCTGGGACAGCTGTGGCCACCTACAGACATTGGAATCCAGTTTGCGCTCATGTTAATTTGCAGAATCAACACTAAGGGTAGGGCCTGTACTGGCCTGCATGTCTAGTGTGGACATGATATCAGCAAAAAGGCTCAAGATAACAAGGTTATTATATTTACCTCAAACAGAAACGACATGGCTGGATGGAGCTTCATAATGAACCACTGAACTATGAACTATCTAACATCTGTACAAGAGAGTCAAAGCTCAGACAACATGGTTGGTGGGTTTTTAAAAAGCATATAAGCCAAAACACGATTTTTAAATGGTCGAGCGAGCATCGCATCGAGCGCGCTCTCTACCAGTTAATGGCTGGGCTACACTACAGGATAATCAGGCCAATCTTAAAGCCCCTCCTGATGGGTTCACAGATGGTGTGCCGATGTTAGGCTGGTCTTCCCAGATTGTCCTGTCCTGTTTCTCCCACCTTGGTGCTGCCAATTAACCCACCTGTTCATAGCTCCTCTAGCACTACACTCCTCCAGCCATCTACCCACTTAGAGAGCGAACAGCCAATCGGAGACCCATTTAAAACCAGCAACATGCATCAACATTGCAACCGTTTTACCTCAGGTGCCATCAGGCAGGCGTTCCCCCCTCTGTTAACCCAGCGGCTGGTGAAGGGTAGTTTCAGGCCCAGGCCCTCCTCTGCCAGGCAGCAGCCAAAGTCAGTGATGACCAGCCTGGGGCAGCCAGCTTTGGGACAGACAGATCACCGTCAAAATCATTTCAAAAAGGAGAGTGTTTTAGGGCAGGATTCCTAATGCAGTAGAATATCCCTTCCCAGTGTGTGTTAATAAGGGGGTACCGAGAGTACAGCACAAGTATATTAAAGGTATTTGTTAAAATTCAGTATTCTACATTTCGTTGCGGTCATGCAAAAATCTTGTATCTCTCTTTCTATTCTTTAAATTCATTAATCTTTAGATTTATCTTCATCAAAAATGATTAGATAATTTATTTTAAAGCACTGACTTGAGTCAAACTCCAGCAGGACGTTGTCCGATTTGAGGTCTCGGTGGGCAATGCCCTGTCTACACAGGTGATCCACGCCCTCCAGCAACTGCAGCAGCATCATTGAGCCCTGCCTGTGGTCGGGCACACACACCTCCAGGTACTGGCGCAGCGTGCATGGGTAACTGCAGAACGACACCATCCATCACTGACATTCATCAGCACAAATCCACCCTCAGATTTGTCTACAACAACCACTTCAATTAGTTCTCTGTTTAAAAAAAAAGGGGGTGACCTGAGAACAGAAATTTGACCATTTTAGCCTCTTACTTCTTCATGATCAGAAAGAGGGTGCGATTGTTGCCCATGCCTGCGGGGTTGAGCCTGATGGGCAGAGCTGCAGGATACTCTTCCTCGGCACCGGGCAGCAGCGGAACCTCAGCTGTGAAGGCTCGGTGCACTCGGATAACATTGGGATGAGCAGTTACTCTTTTGGGCACCATTCCGAAATGACTGCGAACAGAGCAGAGCAGAGCACGGCATGCTAAACACATCATCACGGGAGCAGCTTCATTGGGCTTGGAGACTAGAATCAGATACAACACATAGTACACAATAAATGATCTCAGATCAGAATCATTTGAATATCCACGCCCACCCCTAGCTTAAATGAACACACCCACTCAGGACGAGCTCTCCCTTTTCCTTCTTCAAGGCCTGAGGGCTTGCAGGGACCAGCTCTTGAGACATGGAGCTAAGGATAGCTTCACTAGAGGAGCCAGCCTGAAGTGCAATCACAGGAAATGTGTTTGTGAGGAATCGGCAAACTTCTGAAACAGAGCAAATATAGTTAAGGAACAGTGCATCCGTCTTCCTACCCCAATGTTCCACATCATTTTCACTGCCAGTGGGTAGCTGGCTGTGCTGGGGAATCTTAGGGACTCTGCAGCGTCGCTTTCCTCTCCATTCGGTTTCAGCTCCACCAGGGAGCACTTGCTGCCTTCCCTGAGTGGTGCGAAAGGAGCCGCCGCCTCGTAGACAGCGGCGTTGCAGCCTTTTCCTATCTGCTTTCCAATCACATAGTCCTCCAGCTTATATCCTGAGGTGAATGGTTTTAACGGGCTCTGGAACTTCTTCTTCTTAAACAGTGCCTACATGTGAGGAGAACAGAGAAAGGGGTCATGAACAATCAGACTAGTGCATGTGCAAAAAAACAACAACTCACTGGACACATTATTAGGAACACTATTCTGATACTGATTAGGGTCAGAAATAGAGGCTCTGGCCCATGTCGACATGACTGCGACATACAATTCCTGCAGATGTTCTACTGAATTCTGATCCGGTAACTGAGAAGGCCATGAAGACCACTAGCCCAGCTTACACAGATGGGTAAATTGAGGTCATGAAGGGATGCACATGTCTGTGACAATATTCAAACAAGCCGTGGCATTCAAGAGATGATGGATTGGTGTTAACAGCCCAAAGTGTGCCCAGAAAACATTCCCCACACCATAACAACACCACCACCACCACCACCTCCACCAGCCTGGACAGCTGACACAAGGAAGGTTGGGTCCATGGATTTATGCTGTTGGTGCCAAATTCTGAGCCGATCATCCGTGAGTCCCAGCAGAAACCAGGCCACATTTGTCCAGTCTGCAGATGTTCGGTCCAGCATTGGTGCTGAGCCGGTGCTGAGCCACTGCAGCCTCAGCTTTGTGTTCTTGGCTGATAGAGGTAGAAGCTGACCTGGTCTTCTGCTGCTGCTGCTGCTGTTGTTGTTGTTGTAGCCTCTTTGCCTCAAAGTTGGAGGTGTTGTCCACTCTGAGATGTTTTTCGGCTCATAATTGGTTATCTGAGTTACTGTAACTGTACTTTATGCATTTATGTAAAAGTACCCCCAGCTTGTTTACCTGGATTTCCTGGCAGGTTGCTGCACTCCTCCGGTCATCCTCTAGCTGTTGCTCGATCAGACCCAAACCCACACCGAAAGCCAGGAAAACCGCCCTGTTCCTGGGCGATCCTCCTCCGGCCAGCCTCCTGAAGCCGGTCGCCTGGAGCTGGGCAGCGAGGCCGCGGAGAGACATGCGGAAATATCGGTACCGAGCGGGCAGGAGAGGCTGAGGCTGAGCGGGCCGAGCGGCGGGGCCTAACCGCAGCCGCTCACCTCGGAACTTCGCTGCTACCCGGCCGGCCGGCTTTAGGATACCGAGCTGGAAGATGGACCTGCCCAGCTCCAGGCCCCGACCGAGGGCGTGTTTGACTGACATTTTTACCCAAACAGTCGCTAAAATTTACGCTTTAGGAAACCCTCAGCTCCTCGTCTGAAGCGCGGTCAGCTACATATGAAGGACAGTGTTTACGTAACTCCCATTGGTGAATACGGAGCATGGCTGGAGCCACGTGACATCTGTTGTTATTCCGCCAGAGAAAATCCAAAATAAAAGCCCGCATTTTATTATTATCATAATAATTTTAATATACTATAATCACTACGCTAAATTGCACATATTCGTTAAAGAAATGCACTGACGTTAATTTATGAATATTATGTATTATGTATCGTGTGTGTTCCTGATGTGGATTTGGACGCAACCTTTGATACGGTAGCGGTGTGTCAAAATAAAAGTCTCAAACACAGAAATATTAAATACAGCAAACCCGTCGACGTACGTAAATATGAAGGTAAAATAATTTTATGAAGTGACTTAATAATAATCATAATAATAATAGTAATCTTAATTCAAAAAATGAACAAATAATGCTGTTATTTAATAAATTTAAATAATTAGTCCGTTAAACTAAAGTGTCCCATCTAAACGGAGGAGACATTTATTAAATCGAGGGAACGACTTATTAAATCGAGAAAAATATTTATGTCTCTAAATATTCCTTTTTTGCCTTGATACTTTAGGTGCTACACTTAAGGCGAGCACATATAATTCATATTTAAATTTTTTCCTCAATTTATTGCACCTGATACAATTAATTATCTAATTAACAAGCTCCTCCTTCTTTTCCTCCCTAAGGGTCCCTCCCTTTTGACAATATTTTAACATATGATGCAAATCTAACATTCAGTGAGTTTAAATGGTAAAATATATTATTTAAATAATATTAAACATGTCTTAAAACAGGTGTTGCAAATATCAACAGTAACTTCTCAGTAACACTAATAGTAGTTTCCTCTTGTAAAATTAATGACAATAACAATGAGTAGAAATGCATAAAAAGGGAGAACAAACGGGTGTTATTTGAGGTTCTATTTGAATTAAAATTGTGTGGCAATAACAAAACAGACAATAACATCTCACAGGAAAAGCACAGTTTAATTAACATATGCAGTATAACATTAAAATAAAAAAATGTAATATAAGTATTGGCTGATAATATTGGAACAATTCTGATATTATCAGAATTGTTAGAATCCCAACATTCATATCAATCACAGCACCTTCAGCATCACCTGGACCCTAATATACACTTGTAACAGCTGGTGAGTAAAATAATATAATAATATAATCTCTTCTTGGTTTTTTTTTGTTTTTTTTTATAGTATGTTTATTGGAGTCCAGCATCAGTTCTCAGCAGGGACTGTTTTTTCCTCTTCAGGTCTTCAAGGCCAAAAGACACTGGAAGGAGCTCATCAACCGTCTTCTTCATGAAAGACCCATCTGGCTTTGATAAATAAACGTCCCAGTGCAAGCCAAACTGCAAGAGAAGGAAGACCCTGTGAGTGCCAGTTAAAGATCACAGCTCCAGCTGATGGGCTGTCTTTAATGGGGCATTACACTGATAAACGCAGTCATTCAGAGTGGTTAATGCTGTAAAATACCCCATTATACAGAAGTTTACAGTGGTAGTGAATGGAACCAGACGTCTGAAAAGTTCAATGCCTCAAATATGTAACTTACAGTGGTAATTATTGCTTGTAATAATTTCAGATATGTTGTCTAATGCCTGATACATTGTTTGAAGACACTTTTGAGATTAGTTTTTTGTTTAAAATGTTAAGTAAATACATAAAATGGCTACATAAGTGTTGTATCATTCACAGCACCGGTTCCATTCACCACCACTGTAAAGAAATCTGGATTAGTAAGTAACTCTACAATGAACCATTTCACAGCAAACTAGCCTAAATGACTTTGTTTACACCTTGATTACTGAATTGTAAAAATGTGAAAAATGGGTGGAATTCTCCTTTAAAGAGCAGAAATATGGGTTGCCTCTACTATGCAACTGATTGACAGAATGGAAAAATAATAAAAACTATAAAAAAAATAATGGAAACGAACCTCTCGCATAAATTGTCTACAACCACCACATGGTGAGATATTGTGGTCCACCATATCACTATAAAAAGAAAGGAAATACAGAAATAAATAAATTAGTCCAAGACACACTGAAATGGCATTATTTATTCTATTCTAATCAATTAAATACAGTGTAAAAATAATAATCTGAATGAATACACACCTGGCTATAGCAATGGCCTTAAAGGTTGTGTGTCCCTCGGACACAGCCTTGCAGATAGCTGTCCTCTCAGCACAGATACCGAGAGCGTTGCAGGCATTTTCAACATTACATCCTGTAGAGAGAACGAGAAAAGTGCCATCATGACGGTTAATAAAGGAATAAAAAGTTAATTTCAATAGATTTCAATCCATAACAGCATATAATTACGTTTATACTGAGACGGACTTGAGCCTTAGCCAAAAGCTTTCACAATATCTGATAAAGCCTTATAGTGAATGGCCTTCTGTGTTTGTTTGGGGGTTTCGTTCTGGATGGTAACCCTTTATTTTAGAGGTCTTCTGTGGTCATGGCTGACATTGGTGTTATACGCACTTGTTTTGGATGACCCTTGCTTATCTGCATGCGAGTCAAGGCTTTTACGCTAAGCAGAAGTTTCGCTGATTACAGTCAGCTTACCTTTGCTTTTAGGACTGTCGCAGTCCTTCGGTTAAAATACTGCACCCGTGAACTGTCTGTGGGCTTTTTAGCCTTCATTCAGAACCGTTCACAGGTACATGCACTTATGCTGTAAACGTACGGTAATATAAAGTGTGAGGTTGAGGGCAGCGATGTGAGGACAGGTCATATGGGTCAATGTTGCAAATATATCACAGTCTATCCAAACAGGGTTTGTCTTGGTATGGTATCGCCTCCTGTAATGTAGTTTGTACCTCCACTATATGAGGGTAAAATCTAGCTAATGTTACGTCTGTGCAAAGTGCCACCAATTCAGCACAACTATCACTGCCCTGGTTGCACCAGTCGAGCCTTAGCCTTTCACGAACTAGCTGTTGGATTATTTAACCCACTACATACTCGCTTTGCTAGCTGGTACACATTGGGAAAGCAGCTGGGGTGGATCTAAACACAGTTGAGTCACTAAATTCTTGCCGTTGTGTTTGTTACCGGGCTAGCTAGCCTCCTAATGTCTGCATTGTGTTGGACACAGATGGAATTTGGCTGTGCAGTGAACACACACCTACACGCCTGAGGAGCAGAGAGGGTGAAGGCCCTTCCTGAAAGGCCCAACAGTGGCAGCTTGCTGAGCCTGGGTATCGAACCCACAACCCAGTCATCAGTAGCCCGGTGCTCTAACCGTTGAGCCACTACATGCTAATCATTCCAGTTAAAGCGAACTAGGAACATTACATTAAATTAATTCCTGTGATTAAGGCTTAGCTAAGCTTTTCAACTATTTTACTGTTTTAGTCACTATTCTTTCTGCCAACGAGCAACAACAGATTAGCATGTTGCTTTTCCTTCTGCCCGGCTGTGTTTTCTCAGCTGTTCACCCACAGCGGACCAAGTATACACCACCCTGACCTGACCCTGACTCATGTAGTATACAGTAAGTTACCGGGTCAATCATTAACATCAAATCCTTCTGGAAATGCTAAGAGAAGCATGCTCAGGCTTTGCTAATAATGGCTCATCTTAATGGAAAGACTTTTAGGGGTCCCCCTGAAGCTACACATTCATGCTAAATTAAATTACCATAAAAAGTGTTAATAATACCTTATATTTTTAAGTTAGTTCTGAGCACAGACTCGGATCTGTGTTGTTAAACCTGCTTTTCAGATCTGTATCATTTTGATTGTGTGACAACACCGGAAACCTTTTCTGACGCTTACGCTTTCACTATATAGCAAAGTCAATATAGCAAACAACTATCAGACATCTGAGATTAGATTTCTGAAACACATTCATGGGGTTAGCTTAGATACATTAGATACATTCAGGGTGATGTAAGAAACTCCGATTTCATACCATCATTTCTACTATTTTATCATCGTCAACATTACATGTAAATCATCTATAACCTCGAACCTCTATAACTAAAAATCTCTTTATCTTTAAGATGGAAAGAATCTCAAATTTGAAAACAATACATTTTCGACTGATAAACCTACTTTGCCTGATGACATTTAACATAGTACCTCTCTTCTATGCATGGCTTTTAGTCCAAAAAAAAAACAATGCAAGGTCTGGTTCCATTAACCACCATTGTAAACAATTCTGACTCTGGAAGTTTCTCTAGAACGGAGTGTTTCAGCAGATCCACCCTGAATGACCTTGTTCACATCTTAACCATCTACTCATGCAGACATTATGAAGAATTAGTGAAGGTACCCTTTAAGTATTTTTTTGCTATTGTTCTAATGAATGGTGATCTACTGTTTAAGTAAACCCCTGAGAAATCTTGGATCTTGAGCCTGCTCACCAGTAAAGACGGTCCCATCAGTGGACAGCAGCGCTGCTCCTACTCTGAACTTGCTGTATGGAGAGTAGGAGAATTCTTTAGCTTCCTGAGATCTGTTAACTAGATCTTGTGCACTCCAGTTGACTTCAGCCATATCTGTGATGTTCTGGGAGTGTGTCCTAGCTACTGCACACACCAGGCAAGTTGCAAGTGACTGTGAGTGAATGTGTGTGGGGTGGGTGTGGAGTTGCCAGAGTGATGTAATGATTACAGGAAAGTGTATTCCGACATCAGTCAGGAGACATTTCTACACAGCCGGTGCTCTGAGCCGATACTAAATGAAGACAATTCTAATTTGTGTGCAGTTCAGTGCTCAACAATAATCCAACAAATACAATGAAGGGAATCTTTACTATCCCTTTTTTGACCTCCTCTCACACTGAAACAGAACATTGCTTAAATGAAAGAAGCAGGCCCTGCTTGTGGGTCATCCCTTACATGATCATTAGTAATATGACAGCAGTTGGGCCCAGCCCAGGGAGTGTGCGTGCAGACAAGCAGCAAAAGATTCCAGTCGGTCTAGACTAGAGAGACAAAGAGCTGTGTAGCATGTGAATTTACCTGTATATTTCAGTTTGGATTTATTGAAATATGTTGAAAGCTGGGCCTTTGCTAATAATGGCTCATCTTAATGGAAAGATTTTTAGGGGTCCCCCTGAAGCTACACATTAATGCTAAATTAAATTACCATAAAAAGTGTTAATTATACCTTATATTTTTAGGTTAATACTGAGCACAGACTCGGATCTGTGTTGTTAAACCTGCTTTTCAGATCTGTATCATTTTGATTGTGTGACAACACCGGAAACCTTTTCTGACGCTTACGCTTTCACTATATAGCAAAGTCAATATAGCAAACAACTATCAGACATCTGAAGAGTTCGAGATCTGAGATTAGATTTCTGAAACACATTCATGGGGTTAGATTAGATACATTAGATACATTCAGGGTGATGTAAGAAACTCCGATTTCATACCATCATTTCTACTATTTTATCATCGTCAACATTACATGTAAATCATCTATAACCTCGAACCTCTATAACTAAAAATCTCTTTATCTTTAAGATGGAAAGAATCTCAAATTTGAAAACAATACATTTTCGACTGATAAACCTACTTTGCCTGATGACATTTAACATAGTACCTCTCTTCTATGCATGGCTTTTAGTCCAAAAAAAAAACAATGCAAGGTCTGGTTCCATTAACCACCATTGTAAACAATTCTGACTCTGGAAGTTTCTCTAGAACGGAGTGTTTCAGCAGATCCACCCTGAATGACCTTGTTCACATCTTAACCATCTACTCATGCAGACATTATGAAGAATTAGTGAAGGTACCCTTTAAGTATTTTTTTGCTATTGTTCTAATGAATGGTGATCTACTGTTTAAGTAAACCCCTGAGAAATCTTGGATCTTGAGCCTGCTCACCAGTAAAGACGGTCCCATCAGTGGACAGCAGCGCTGCTCCTACTCTGAACTTGCTGTATGGAGAGTAGGAGAATTCTTTAGCTTCCTGAGATCTGTTAACTAGATCTTGTGCACTCCAGTTGACTTCAGCCATATCTGTGATGTTCTGGGAGTGTGTCCTAGCTACTGCACACACCAGGCAAGTTGCAAGTGACTGTGAGTGAATGTGTGTGGGGTGGGTGTGGAGTTGCCAGAGTGATGTAATGATTACAGGAAAGTGTATTCCGACATCAGTCAGGAGACATTTCTACACAGCCGGTGCTCTGAGCCGATACTAAATGAAGATAATTCTAATTTGTGTGCAGTTCAGTGCTCAACAATAATCCAACAAATACAATGAAGGGAATCTTTACTATCCCTTTTTTGACCTCCTCTCACACTGAAACAGAACATTGCTTAAATGAAAGAAGCAGGCCCTGCTTGTGGGTCATCCCTTACATGATCATTAGTAATATGACAGCAGTTGGGCCCAGCCCAGGGAGTGTGCGTGCAGACAAGCAGCAAAAGATTCCAGTCGGTCTAGACTAGAGAGACAAAGAGCTGTGTAGCATGTGAATTTACCTGTATATTTCAGTTTGGATTTATTGAAATATGTTGAAAGCTGGGCCTTTGCTAATAATGGCTCATCTTAATGAAAAGATTTTTAGGGGTCCCCCTGAAGCTACACATTAATGCTAAATTAAATTACCATAAAAAGTGTTAATTATACCTTATATTTTTAGGTTAATACTGAGCACAGACTCGGATCTGTGTTGTTAAACCTGCTTTTCAGATCTGTATCATTTTGATTGTGTGACAACACCGGAAACCTTTTCTGACGCTTACGCTTTCACTATATAGCAAAGTCAATATAGCAAACAACTATCAGACATCTGAAGAGTTCGAGATCTGAGATTAGATTTCTGAAACACATTCATGGGGTTAGATTAGATACATTAGATACATTCAGGGTGATGTAAGAAACTCCGATTTCATACCATCATTTCTACTATTTTATCATCGTCAACATTACATGTAAATCATCTATAACCTCGAACCTCTATAACTAAAAATCTCTTTATCTTTAAGATGGAAAGAATCTCAAATTTGAAAACAATACATTTTCGACTGATAAACCTACTTTGTCTGATGACATTTAACATAGTACCTCTCTTCTATGCATGGCTTTTAGTCCAAAAAAAAAACAATGCAAGGTCTGGTTCCATTAACCACCATTGTAAACAATTCTGACTCTGGAAGTTTCTCTAGAACGGAGTGTTTCAGCAGATCCACCCTGAATGACCTTGTTCACATCTTAACCATCTACTCATGCAGACATTATGAAGAATTAGTGAAGGTACCCTTTAAGTATTTTTTTGCTATTGTTCTAATGAATGGTGATCTACTGTTTAAGTAAACCCCTGAGAAATCTTGGATCTTGAGCCTGCTCACCAGTAAAGACGGTCCCATCAGTGGACAGCAGCGCTGCTCCTACTCTGAACTTGCTGTATGGAGAGTAGGAGAATTCTTTAGCTTCCTGAGATCTGTTAACTAGATCTTGTGCACTCCAGTTGACTTCAGCCATATCTGTGATGTTCTGGGAGTGTGTCCTAGCTACTGCACACACCAGGCAAGTTGCAAGTGACTGTGAGTAAATGTGTGTGGGGTGGGTGTGGAGTTGCCAGAGTGATGTAATGATTACAGGAAAGTGTATTCCGACATCAGTCAGGAGACATTTCTACACAGCCGGTGCTCTGAGCCGATACTAAATGAAGATAATTCTAATTTGTGTGCAGTTCAGTGCTCAACAATAATCCAACAAATACAATGAAGGGAATCTTTACTATCCCTTTTTTGACCTCCTCTCACACTGAAACAGAACATTGCTTAAATGAAAGAAGCAGGCCCTGCTTGTGGGTCATCCCTTACATGATCATTAGTAATGTGACAGCAGTTGGGCCCAGCCCAGGGAGTGTGCGTGCAGACAAGCAGCAAAAGATTCCAGTCGGTCTAGACTAGAGAGACAAAGAGCTGTGTAGCATGTGAATTTACCTGTATATTTCAGTTTGGATTTATTGAAATATGTTGAAAGCTGGGCCTTTGCAGCCTTGAGAGCCAAGAGGAAGCTCGAAGTACATCATTTTCAGAGGCAGACCTGTGTAAGACACAATTAATATGCAAGGATTTCCCATATAAACTGTTAAAGCAGCAATATGCAGTATTTATACCTTAGAATAACAGCTTTAAAATCCTTGTGATGCTTCACGGACCTGTAATTAGGTGAATAGCATCTCTATTGATGCTACTTTGGGCTCAGTACGCTGCTAACTGCACTATGTAACTCTGGTGAAGCGGTGGAGGAAAACGCTTGTGGGAAACGCTGCATAATAGTTGCGTAAAACCCTGTAGTATTACTCTGCCACCTCAGTCCACATGCTTTTTTTGAAGGTTCGGTATGTCTTAGCTTGTAAACTGCACTGAAAAGCATGCTATTTAATGTGGAAGTGTGAATTCCACTTCCCAACTCTAGGTGGGGCCCAGGAGCAAGAAATACCAATTCTCACATAATGCTTTAAATGCTATAGAGCTATTTTTTCCTGGACAGGGATTAAGCCTAGTCCTGGACTACTCAGCAGTTTGAATTGAGATTTTTCATTATGAAGAAACTATACTCCATGATTAGGTTTAATTCTTGTTGACTGAGGAGAAGCTAATAGTTAAGGTGGAGAACAGAGAGCTGTATGACCCTTCCTCTCGCTTACAGAGCTGTTTTTCCTAGCCAATAAGTAACTGCTCTTGTTAATGGTTATGTGTCCATATTGTCTAGAACTCTGGTACAAGCTCAGTAACATGTTCCTAACAATCTTGACTCGTTACTATTTACAGGCCCAAAACTGACATGCACCAGCACTAAATACAGAAATCTCTCAATCTTAATTACAGAAATAATAACCAAAAAAATGACACTATTCTCTTTCAATGCTAAAAACAAAGTTAGGACTATGCTATTGTTGTGGCCAGAAATGTTGATTCTGTGTGAGCGGGCATGGTGCAGTTCTGTCAACCAGCCAATCAAAGCAGAGCTCAGCAGATTACTCATAAGTTTACCATAAAAGGAAAAAACTGCCTTTCCCGTTCTAGCAGCAAATTGTCTGCCGTTTTTTAACATCTGTATTTTTATCTGCTGTCCACGTGGAAATGCCGTTTTGGTCACTGAAAATAGAGCTTTTTGAAATTCTCAGCGTTCAGTGTTGAGTGGATAGAGAAAAACGAAGCCTCATAAAAACTCTGACGTCACACCGCATGCAGAATCAGTTGTGCACACAGTACTACCCAATGTCTATGTGTAAACATGTTTGGAAACAAAATACCATCTACTAGTATCGCTAACTGTGCTAACCTGGGACATAAATAATGGGACACATTTTGGTTGGACTCTCTATTAAACACTGGTAACAGATTGTTGACTAACTGAGCTAACTAACTGAGTTTATGGAAATATTTTGAGGTGGTGTAAAGTTATCGCAATGTTTAACTGGAACGCGGTCAACCCAGGTGGGCCGTCTTTTCCAGCACTAACATCCGACTTCTGATGTAAACGGAATGCAGAATTAACATAAACTCTTTATGAGGGACTATCACCACCTATCTGGCTGGCAAGTTTATACAAGTGTTTCGTCTCTTTTTCTGTGGAGGGAAATTTCAGTTTTTAATAATATCTAGAGACACGTGGAAGGGCCTAAAACAGTGTTAGGGCATTTTTCGTCTTCTATGTAGACAAGGTGGATGAGGCCTGTGTGTAAGGAGGCGTGTGTAATTTGCTTCCTTTTCCGTGGTGTGTTGATGTTTCTCTTTATTAGCTAGTATAGCGCTCTGTACAGGTCTAGCATGCTCATTTTCTCTAAAAATGGTGGGAGGGATTTTTTTTTTTAAATATACAGGTGCTGGTCAAAAATTTTAATATCATGAAAAGGTTGAGTTATTTCAGTATTTCATTTCAAAAAGTCAAACTTGTATATTATACTCATTCATTACACAAAGACTGATATATTATATAGTGTTTATTTCTTTTCATTTTGATGGTTATAACTGACACCTAATGAAACCCCAAATTCAGTATCTCAGAAAATTAGAATATTACTTAAGACCAATACAAAAAAAGGATTTTTAGAAATGTTGGCCAAATAAAAAGTATGAACATGAAATGAAGTATTAAAAAATTAAAAGAAATAAACACTTGAAATATATCAGTCTGTGTGTAATGAATGAATATAATATACAAGTTTCACTTTTTGAATAGAATTATATGTGGGTGGGCATTTTTTGCACATCTTCTATGTAGATATTGGAGAACAAAAATACGGACACACTGCATTCAATGGCACTTTTAAAGCCCATATCAGTTGGGAGATTGTTTATCTTGAGGTAGAAGATGTTTATCTGTTTGGCCAGTCTCATGGTTCAGTCCTCTCTTCAAGACTTCTGAAGACAAAGGGCAATAAGGCAACGCTGGAGTTTTCAAATAAGCAGTCCAGTTTGTTTACGTTAACCTCTTAAACTCTTCAGATCACTGTTGGGTCCTAGATTCCCCCTCCAACAACTCAGCCGGTTTGCATTGCTTTGCATGTAGTTACTGATTAGTAATCCTTAGGGCATAATAAAAGTCATGGAGCACAAGGGGTTAATGTTTTCTCACAACTATCTGTTGTGTTTGTCTCTCGGCACTGTGACCGATTGTGTTTCCTCAGCTGTTCACGCACAATGGACCCAGTGTACCTCAGCTGCTTCAGTTGAATACGTTTGGAAGAATCATCATCCCAGCCGTGTCAATCATTAACACTGAGCACTGTAAACCCAGTTACTCAGGGTTCAAATCTTCCCTTCAGAACAGTAGAAGATATGTATCTCAATTCTGCTCTAGCCCTGCTTAGCATTCCCATGTTTCTCTGACCTCAAATGGTCCACCCCTCTAGAATCTTACCGGTAAAGACCGAAGGTCCCATCAGCGGACATCAGTCCTTAAGCTTCCTGAGAACTGGCGACTAGATCCTGGGGACTCCAGTTGCCCTCAGCCATGTCTATGCTGTCCTGGCTGGGGTGTTGTCTGCCAGCTACCACACACACCAGGCACAAAACTCTGAAGTTGCAAGTGTGTGTGAGGGGTGGGGAGTGAGCGTGAGGAATACAATCATGTCACATGATCTCTACAATATGAAAAACTAAACAAAACAAGAAATGAAACACCTTTATTTTTTAATGGAAGTGCTCAGGAGGTTGGTGTGGCACAACAGATAACACCACTACCTGCCACTGATCTACCACACCATTTGGGAGGCTGGGGTTCGATTCCCAGTCTGGGTGACTATGCTGCGCTACATCAATAAGAGTCCTTGGGCAAGACTCCTAACACTACATTGGCCCACCTCTGTAATACAAGTAACCTTGTAAGTTGCTCTGGATAAGAGCATCAGCTAAATGCTGTACATTTACAATCATGCTGTGCTTTTAATACGTAGCTCTAAACTACAAGCTCACAATCTACTACTCAGCCCAATCTGATGGGTTTTCAGTTAGGAAGTGAAGTAGGTATGTGGGTATCGTTTTTCTTGGCATCTCCAGAAAAATGTTCTGTTATCTCAGCAAAATCATGTATGTCTGCTTTAATCTGAGGGGCTGTATTGGTCAGTTGTGCCGTACGGAGTTCTAGGGCAGTTAGGAGTCTGGAGTCTGAAATGCGGTGAGATTTACCTTTACAGCCATTCTCTCAACAACAACAATAAAAAACAGTGTAAGCAAAGCAGTAAGAAAAGTTATCTCTACATAATAATTCTGTTATCCTGACATAAATAAGTCAGGATCTTGAGAAAACATAGGGTAACTGATTTGAGAGGAGTACATAAACAAGAAAGGAAAGACTGTGAAGAACGTAGATGGTTACTAGATGGTTACTATTATGTTGCTATGTACTTGCTATATAGTATTCCATGTGGTTGCTATTGGGTTGCTAAGTGGTTGCTACGATATTTCAGGTAGTTTTCATGATGATGCTAGGTGATTGCTAGGTGGCTACAAGGTGGTTGCTATGGTTTTGCTAAGTGATAATAAGTTGATAATGTCTCCCAAGTGGTTGTTATGGTGCTGCTAGATGGTTACTATTATGTTGTACATCATGTGGTTGCTATGGTGTTTCTAAGGAATCTCAAGGTTTTTGCTCAAAGAATGTGACTTGTATGTTGTACATTTTTGACAAAAATATATGGACACATTTGAATGCGTTCCTAAGGGACCAAAAAACGGCCATTAAATGCCTAAAAAGCACAAGCCACTTTTCCATGCCAACTTAATACGGCTTCTGTAGTTTTATATGATTGAACATGTCACTCCAAATCTTTGATCAGAAGTGTAAGTCATTATGATTGAACAATCCTGTTGGTATTCTGAGCATTTTATTCGCATGACCACCAACCTTATGTATATTAACAAACCTATTTTGAATCCTGTCTCATTAAACTTCATTTTGTCCAAGTGTGAATGCAAAAAGTGTTTATTTTGGTCTATCAGTCTCAACTGACCTCTCTATGCTCCAACCACAAGCACATTTGCTCCTAGCAACTGCTTGGCCAGGCTGGACAAGCTTTACGCAAAGCTGGAAAAATACCCATGTTCCCCCATAATTATTTTGTGACCTTTCCCAGAAGTTGTGTGCTACTCTTTCTCATTAGGTAGACTCATTAGGTTCACTGCAACGTCCTGTAAAACTTATCCAACCTCACAACAGTTACTTCAGAAGAACAGATTTGTGGGCGGAGCATGGATAGGCCAGTTGGCATTTGGCTCTTAGCTGAAGCTGCCCTACATTCCTTCAATTCTTTTATAAGGGTTGGGTGTCGTTCAAGCTGATGACCCCATTGATCCACTTGACATAGTTCCTCACTTTGGTGTAGACGCCTGGGTAGTAGGGATTGGCGCACCCTATTCCCCAAGACACAACGCCTTCTAGATTGCCATTGCACATAAGGGGTCCACCTGAGTCACCCTGTAAAAAACAAAAAAAAGAAAAGTCCTTACAGACCACAGTTTTCCACTCAGATGTTTTGGTTTGGTCACCTTAAGCATTGTTGCAAACATCAGGAACATCAGGAACTGTCAGCCGAATCAGATTTCCAAGCTTTATAACCCAGCCAACATGCTAATGTGAGGCTTACATTTGTGGAACAAGGGCTAGGTGGGTTTCAGGTGGGTAAGGGATCTGTACATGCGTCGTCACAGAGGCCTAGTTTGGCTTTCCAAATGGGTCCCACTGTTACAGCCCACCCTAATCTCACGTGAGTCCCTTCTAGGCCCATGTGAGGTGTACAAGGTCCATCGAGGATTATCTTGGTGTACCCATGTTAAGCCTCCTGGTCCCATCACTGAGCCAGGTGAAACCCTGGTGGGCGTCCATATGTGGGCCCAACATATGGAACCCATGGACAATACTTTCTGGTACCCAATTTGCCTACCCATACAGGCCCCACATGGACATGTTATCTGGGAAATTCTCAGCCTCTTCAACCCTTGTGCTAACATTTAGCAACCATAGGCTCCTCTAAGCAACTGTCTAAAGATCTAAAAGATGAAGGCTACAAGAAGACAGCCAAAATATCTTAATAAGAAATGGCTGTTCAGGGGAATTGTGGAGGTCAAGATGAGATGTATGCTGGTAAAACAGGCAAATCAAAACTGTCCCACTGTGCAGTGTTCCTGCAAGAGTCATAAGAAGGAAAGCCAACCTGCAACCTCTGCAAAAACACTGAATGTCTAATTTACAGAACATCTAGACACGCCAAAAGGGGTTTAGAAAGGAGTTCCATTGATCGTTGAAGCCAAAACAGAACTCTTTGGTCGCTTGGGGGGAAAAAAGGGTTACTGCATCTTATGAAAAGAACACCTTGCCAACTGTAAAGCATGGGGGTGGAGCTATCATGCCTTGAGGCTGTGTTGCTGCCAGTGGCATTGGCAATATTGTACAGGTGGAGGAATTCCACAAAATACTGCCAAATCCTTGCTGCAAATGTCACACAATCTTTATTAAGGCTAAATTTGAAGGAGGATGCCTTCTATAACTGGATAATGATCCAAAACACCCATCAGAACTGAAGCTTTTTTAAAGCCCTAACGATCTTATTCAATTTAGACCTTAAACAAGCTATGCATGCAAGGATACCCAAAAATATCTCTGACCTAGAGTTCTTCTGTAAAGACACCCCAAATGTAATGGTAAAGTTGACAGATCACCATGCCCCTCAGCTAAATTGAGCAAAAAAAAACCAAAACACCAGGCTTTCTAGTGCTAGCAAGAGATCTGACTTGCGAACCTACCTGGCAAGAGTCTTTGCCACCGAAGCGAGAGCCAGCACAGATCATGTTTTCGTTAACTCTTATGCTGTAGTAGATGCTGCAGTTGGGGATGTAGTCCACGTCCACGGCGCGCAGCACGGGCGACAGATATAAGCTGTAGATGCGTGTGACCCCCCAGCCGCTTACAGTGCAGCTGGTACTGGAGTCCAGAGGGGCTGTGTCTACGTCCGGGAGAGGAGCCGGCTGAACGTAGGCATTCAACAAGGTTGGACGGCTCAACTGAGAACACAACATGGCTGCACTTACTGGCTGTCACAGGATCAATGTCTCACATGATTCCAGAGAACGACTTCTCCGTCATTCTGAACCGAGCTGTCAAAGGTTTGACGCTGTCTCTTTAAACCTGCTTACCTTGAGCAGCATGATGTCACCATTGTAGGTTTTGGAGTTGTAGGCAGGGCTGACCACGATTCTGGACACATTGTAAACTTGCTCATATCCGTCTTCGACAGCCAGGTTATGCTCACTTAAGACCACCTGAATGATATTACTCCTGTCCGGAAGAACACACAAATCCCATCAACAAGGGGAGTCAGGGGTTCAGCCTGCATCAAGTGTATGCTAGGTTCCCATTGGCTTGTAAGGAATATAGGCTTTACCTCATTTTATACCCAATCTGGAAGGCCAATTACCCAACCCCCATTCATGTGAACTGCCCCTATCACTAGCAGTTCCCCCAAACTAGGGTTAGGGGGGGAATAGTACATGTCTCTTTCAACACATGTGAAACCAGCTGTTGCTTTTCTGCAAACTGATGCTGAAGGAGCATCGCTAGGTAGCCAGTGCGCTTGGAGGCCAGCTCCAATACAACAGCTAACAGCTAACAGATGCCTGTGCTGACCAGTATTACACTGGGAGTGATGTTGGGAGAAATGTCAGACTCATGTTTTGAATTTACAGTTTTTTTGATGTCACAAAAACCCTTGAACGTACAAATATTCAGCACTATCGGCTGTTATATAGCACTTCAGCCCTGCCTGTTCATGTCAAAGTTCTAAGGAGTAGGGGCTGTGGACTAAGGCGCTGCCGCTATGACCCGAAGATCACTGGTTTAAATCCCAGGTCATGCCATCAGCAGCCAGAGCCCGAGAGAGCACAATGTGAGATGCTAGCCGGGAGTATCTGCTAGCTGAGTATCTGCTAGGAGTATGCATTAGATTTGGTGCGTTGATTTCCTGGTGACGCTGCATCGACAGCAGTTTAAAAAAAGAATGGTGGTTGGTGGCTGGTTACACAGGTCGCCCTCACCCTCCCAGTGATGGAAGCATCACATGTGACAGTGGGAGAGTCCTAAAGAGTTTGGGTAATTGGTTTGGGTAATTGGCTATCTACTTTTGGGGTAATAAGTTATAAGAAGTAATTTTCAATTATCAGGCAACCAATCAGAACAGAGCTCATTTGCATATATCCTTCTTAAAAGGCCCAGTAACGACTTTTTAATTCTAAGACAGGGTAAAAATGCATTATGACTGTAATCCCAAACAAACATCATCAGTAAAAAATATTTAAAGCTATAATATATGGGCCCTGAGAGCAGTGAGTTCAGACTCACCTATAAAGTATTTGGAAACGTTTTTTGCCATTTTTTTTTTGCATTATCTGTCTTTTCTGGCTAGGTTGGACATTTAAGCTTGACACGTTGGCCACTTTACTGCAGTACTCACGGTCTCCAGCAGTGGGCGGCAGACACCACCCACTGTTGGTGAATGAGGATTCCTCCACAATAATGCATTCTGTCGAACTGAAGAGAGGCCTGGTACTTGATGGAGTGAGGGATGACTTCTTGGCCCCCGATGATCCTTTGGGCCAGTGTGTCTGGTCAGTGAGAAGGGGATTGAAGGCGGCACAACGTGACCTTTATGACAGTGTATAACAGCGCTATTTATGTGACGCTATTAGATGTTTTTGGTGGCAAAACTCTGGACACATGCATATTTGGCCATGTTTTTATTTCACAGCAAAAATATTAGAAAAATGGGCACAAAGGTATTCTTTGCTCCTTGCAAAATAGAGTAAACTAGAAAATATGAGCTGCATCAAAACAGCTCTGCTTGTCTTGACTGTGCCTGATCCATGGGCTAGTCAGCTCAGCCAAAATTTATTCAGGCCATAAGCTACAGATCAGGCGACGTCAAGGAAAGCAGACAGTAAAGAGATATAGCCAGTAACAGAGATTCTCACCACTTCAGATCTGCACACAGCTCGGGTGATCTGCTACTTTTGGAGCACCACACCCACCAAAGACAACCCACCTTTTCTAGTTGCTGGGACCCAATTGGCTTGTCATCTTACTTGTAGTCCCAAGGACGGAGTGAATTCATCTCACCATAATCTCACCATAGTAAAAAACTAAAGCTGTATTTGTTACTACTGTTTGAAAGATGTATGAAGCTTTTGGTTTTGTTGGATGCGCTATGTTTTTTTTCCCTGAGCGAACACAGAGGGCAGTGTGGTTTGTTATTTTCCAATCAGAGAAACCATAAAGCATAAAGTGAGGATAGAAATGAGCCTTTTACGTCATCAGGTGTAAGGCCTGATGTGTTTAGATTAATAGCTAAACTTCACATTGTTTACGTGGTCCTGAAAAGCTTATATAAGATTAGTGCTACACCCTTTAAAAGGTGTTCTTTAACAGTCCTCAAATGGTTCAAGTTAAAGGGTTCTTCACTATGATGGAAACATATCAGTAGATGGTTCTTTTAGTGTGTGTGTACAAATGTATGGAAATTAAGGAAGTCTGGGTGTGTGATTCATCTGTTTAATTTCAATCGATGCACCACCCACCTTGAACTGCAAAAGTCAGGACAAGGAACACTGCGCCCCAGATGTGAGCCATATCGCCAGCGCGTCCGGATGAAGACATAAGTGGATCAAAAGCTGGATGTCACATAAGAGGAAACCGTGTCAGCTCATGATTTACAAAGACAGCCAGGCAGTGTCTGTTTGCATCTGGCATATCTTCTTTGTCAGCCTGATTTATCACACCGCACCACTGGAAGTTGGAAGTGAAGGCTTTTAGTCAGTCAAGTGTAGTTCAATTATAGTAAGTGACACAGATGAAAAATACCCAAGCCACCATGCTTCTCCATGAACGGAATGTGATGTGATGGAAAATTCAGGTTCAGAAAGTTCCAATCCGCCCCAGGATTTTCCTCCCACTGCCTGGGCAGCTGTGTCTAGAAAGTAAAAATCCACTTAGCTGAATTTTCCACCTCTAGTGATGGATTTTAATCTCTAGTGGGCTGCAGCAGAGCAGCCCAGGCAGTTGGAACAAAATCCTGGGGTGGATGTGTACTTTCCGGACCCGAATTTTCCATTTCTACTGATGGAACATCTCTAGTGAGCCACAGCAGAGCTGTATAGGCAGTCGGAACAAAATCCTGGGGTGGATTTCTACTTTCTGGACCTGAACTTTCCATATCTAGAAATTGCATTTTCCATCGCTAGTGAGCCACAGCAGAGCTGTATAGGCAGTTGGAACAAAATCCTGGGGTGGATTTCTACTTTCTGTACCTGTATTATTATCCATCTCTAGTGATGTTCCATTTAATATGGCAAGATTTCATGCAGGAAATCTCAAAAAAGAACCAAAAGCTTAATAACTCACCACAGACGGTCTCTTGGTCCTGGGATAAGTGCGGCACGGACTGCTTGCCCTTCTCTTAAAGCTTTTATAACACAACCGGGTTCCTTTGTGTGCAGCCTTTGTTAGCATGTTGTGTTGTCCCAGAATGAGCTTGAGCCTGACCCAGTATATGACAAAGCGCAGGGGTCCCTTGGCGTCTCATAAACGTTTTGAAGCTTTCTTCTCTTTCACGGTGTCAGCTATGGGTGTGGAAGTCAAAGGCCTTGATGGGTGGAGAGGGGGTTGGAGCGAGGGGGGGTGAAGGCAGCTTAATCTATTGTTGTGGTTGAACTTGTTGGATATGCTATAGGTATAAGTTACACTGGTAAAATAATTCTTTGTGGGGAGAGAAGGTTTGTCAGTATGAAATGACAGATGCTGCTTCATACTTCTATTTTTAGGTTGAAAATGGTTTGTGCAGTTGAATGAATTATGGAAATTATGGAAGCCTAAATGAAATTCCTTAGAATGGAAAAATGTATTTATCATAGTGTAGTTCAGTTGATGAGAGTTCAGTACATGGAAGTGCCAAAACCGTGAACATCAAACACTGTAGTTCCTCCTTCAAAAGAAACTCCAGTACAGCCAAAACAGAGCTGTAAAATTGGACAACTCCAAAACCCCAAAACTGTTACGCAACAAGCCATAAAATGTACACACACTTTCAAGGCCTTTCGAGGCTAAATGCGACTTTGGGACAATATGGAGGACAAAGAACGCTAACACTAGCTAACTGAGTTAAAACATATGAACATATGAATGTGTGAAGGCTGGGGAAGAGCCGGAGCTGGTGCTAGCTGGGTGCTAGGCTAAAAGCTAGAGGTGTAACAATGAGTGCTGTCAACATTAACGTGTTATACACATGATTAATTTGCAAACTTTAACACGTTAACCTTTTATAACACAAATTAAGCATTTTACCACGTTTGGCCCGAACTTCAAGTGACATATTAATGATTTTATTTAGCGATGTAAACACAGCGTTGCTACTGTTAAGTTTAGAGAAACTGTTAGAAGTTTCATATATGTAGAAATATGAATTAAACCTCAAACTAAAACTTACTCTCAAACACACACTCTCTCACACACACTGCTCATCTCTTAGCTTTTAGCTTAATCCAGCCCAATGACTAATCATCCATTTATCTCTTAAAAATTTTTCTCTATTAAAGCTTCTGTGTCTGAGCTTCATCACGTTCTAGGCTAACGCTCTCAAAATACACTGCGATATTATACGAAGAATAAACGGGATTCCTCAAGACAGTTTATTATTATTTATTCTACTGCCCAAAAGTTCAAGGGCATGCTAGCTAGCATTTTATCTTGAGATGAATCAAAATGAATGACAGATTATTGTTGTGATTAATGCCATTAAACATTTAAATAGATTGACACCACTAGTAACGATACATGTATTCTTTGCTAGCGGCCAAGGTACGGTTTGGTGCACGCAGTAGTGATACACACTAACAGGGTAAATATGCAAATTTCACAAGCCTGTGTACCAGTCAGAAAACCTTAAACTGTAAGCCATTGGATTTGCATGGCATTGTGGGAATTGTAGTGGTTTCAGAGTATTTCTCTTACTACATATACAGCTCAGAACAAGTTACAGTACTAAACAAAGGCATTCTTTGAGTTATTTATGTCATCATGACATAGCCAGTGTTTTCCCAAGATAACAGACTAGTTTTCTACAACCCTGTTACCTCGAGAGGATGATGTAATGATGTAATTAATAACAGCACAGGAACACATGCTATGCTCACGCCTTAAAAAGGGACAAATCAACTCCACCAAAACTTCCCCATTGAATTAAAACGACTTGTTTTTGTTCCTGTGCCTTTTAGACTGTAATGTGTGAAGACGCAGTAACAATATGTAAATGAGCCCTGTTCTGATAGGCTGCCCTGTGATGTTCCAAAAGCAATGCAGCAAGCAATCCAGACAAAACTGCTGGAGGCAAAAGGGGCGGATATATGTAAATTAGATGGCTTCTGTGACACTGCAATGGGCTGTTTTTGCCGCTTAGTTTAGCAATGTTAACGTTCTGAAGGGAAGGAAAACATTTGCCATATGGGTCCTGTTAAAAGCACCGTAAATAAGCATTGGCATTAGCAATGCAATGAACCATCCTGATCCCACAGGCCTCTAGAAGGTCCTATATGAGATGATTCTAGTGACATCGCCCCGCACAGCTGTGTTCTCCTCTTATTGTTTCGCTGATTCAGCTAATTAAGTTCCCTGTGACCCGAATAAGTGTGTCTTTATGCGGGGAGTTAATTACATCCAGCTCTGCTCATGTCTTTATCTGTAAATACTGGAGGTATGGCTCAGATCTGGGCCCCAGTGTGTCTTGTCCTGGCTTTTACAATCCAAGGTTGGTGCTTCGTTTCAAATGAAACAGCTAAATCACATTTCCAGGATTTCGGTTTTCTTTCAGTGTAAGTGTTATAGGGGGCTAATCCAGTATAAGCCTTTCAAGGCCATCAGCAAAGCACTCTGGGCCTTCTGATGATATAATAGTCCAGCCAGTAATAAGTCACAAAAAAAACAGTTCGGGCTGAGCAAAACAAATCACTGCTGTCATGAGAGAAGCTCATAAATAGGGCTGTGCAGGAGTCTGTCTGCTAATATCAGCATTTGGAACTGTACAGAATATTAACGTAAGGATGTTTAATATATCAAGACCATGGGTGGAATGTGGGCTAGGTGGGTTGCAGGTATGCACGGGCTCCAAGTGGGTTTGCACTGTATGTGTATGTATGTATTTTTACTGGGACCCGGTTGGGCTTCCCAATTGGGCCCCATTGTTCTAGCCCACCCTAGGTCCCATATACAGTGTATAACCCATATGGGACCCATGTTTAACCCCTCCTGGTCCCATCACTGACCCTGCCGGGTGTCCATATGTGGGGCCAACGTGGAACCAGATGACGAAGCATACTTTAAAAAGTTGATTTAAAATGGTCTAAACTGGGTGAGGTTGGTCTGGTGCTGGCCTGGTTTGCTGGTATATGCTGGGTTTTCTAGAAGAGCAGTGTGAAGGGCAGCTGCCTTTTTAAAGGTGTATAAGAAATCATGAAGTAGTAATCACACTAATAACTTAAGTTTTTCGCTGTAACTGTAATAAATAACGAGATTTTTTTTTACCCATTTTCCCCATATCAAATGCAATGTTCCCGACATGAATGAGGGCCAACAGACCAACACATGACCCTTGCAACACGTGTGCATCCAGCCAATGTCTCTTTTTCAAACGGCAGCTGATGCAACATCACCGGGCAACCAATGCACCAAGTGATGTGGGGAGAGAGCGCCATCTACCCACCCTGGAGAGGGCAAGGCCAACTGTGCTATCTCTGATCCCCGGCGATGGCTACACATAGTATAGCACTTTTAAAGTTCCACATAGTTCAGTACTGGTCAGTTTAAGGTTACATTTTTCAGTACTGGTCAGTGTAAAGATACATATAGTTCAGTACTGGACAGTGTAAATACATATAGTTCAGTACTGGACAGTGTAGATACATACAGTTCAGTACTGGACAGTTTAAGGTTACATTTTTTAGTACTGGACAGTGTAAAGATACATATAGTTCAGTACTGGACAGTGTAAAGATACATATAGTTCAGTACTGGACAGTGTAGATACATATAGTTCAGTACTGGACAGTTTAAGGTTACATTTTTCAGTACTGGACAGTGTAAAGATACATATAGTTCAGTACTGGACAGTTTAAGGTTAAATTTTTCAGTACTGGACAGTGTAAAGATACATATAGTCCAGTACTAGACAGTGTAGATACATATAGTTCAGTACTGGACAGTGTAAAAATACATACAGTTCTGTACTGGACAGTTTAAGGTTACATTTTTCAGTACTGGACAGTGTAAAGATACATATAGTTCAGTACTGGACAGTGTATATGCATAAAATTCAGCACTGGACAGTGTAAAGATACATATTGTTCAGTACTGGACAGTTTAAGGTTACATTTTTCAGTACTGGACAGTTTAATGTTACACATAGTTCTGGCTAGCAGCATGACTAGATCTACTTCCATTTCAGTCCCTGAATTATGTAGAGGTTTATTAAAATGTATAATTCCCCTTTAAACCTCCCGTGGAAAGTCCCTTGGTCCACATGCCAAAACGGCCGTAGTTCTTTTCACCTGCTCTGTTCACAAGTTCAGCTCAAAAGTTCAGCTTCTAGGAATTTGTTCTGCTGAGAATATTCAACACATGCGCTGGAGCTCCGACTCCTCCTCCTATTCTTGGAACAGCCAGGAGTTGGCCCGAAGGTCGGGCCGTGGGGGAGCCCGGGTCACGCTCCGTCATGCAGATGAGGCGTCCGGGGAGAGATCCTAATGTGTGTGCTGTGTGGGATCTCTGGAGCAGCGCAGTGGGTCAGGCGGAAAAAAGCCTGCGGTCAGCACCTGAGGGAACTGGCCGTGTGGATTGGGGAGTGCAGATTCAATTCAAGTTTATTGCATTATATTAGTACAGCATAATAAAAAACTTTCTAATACTAAAGTGCAGCACAGGGAGACGGTTAAAGGCTGTAGGAGAGGTGCAGTACTGGACAGTTAAGGGTACACATAGCAGTGGACAGTGTAAAGTGGCAAATAGTACAGTACTGGACAGTTTAAGGTTAAACATACACCATATGTCCAAATATTTGTGGACACCCATTCTAATGAATGAGATAAATGTTATACACATACTACAATATTGTACAATTTAAGCTGTAAACACTGTAATTGGACAGTTTAAAGTTCAGTCCTGGACAGTTTATGGTTACACACAGTTCAGTACTGGGCAGTGTAGGTTACACATAGTTCAGTACTGGGCAGTGTAGGTTACACATAGTTCAGTACTGGGCGTTGGAAGGTTACATATAGTTCAGTACTGAACAGTGTAATGTTACATACACACGTGGACAAAATTGTTGGTACTGTTGTCCCTACTGTGAAACATGGAGGAGGCTCTGTTATGTTCTGGGGCTGCTTTGCTGCATCTGGCACAGGGTGTCTTGAATCTGTGCAGAGTACAATGAGATCTCAAAACTATCAAGGGATTCTAGAGAGAAATGTGCTGCCCAGTGTCAGAAAGCTTGGTCTCAGTTGCAGGTCATGGGTCTAATGACCCAAAACACACAGCTAAAAACACCCAAGAATGGCTAAGAGGAAAACATTGGACTATTCTGAAGTGGCCTTCTATGAGCCCTGACCTAAATCCTCTTGAGCAGCTTTGGAAGGAGCTGAAACATGCCATCTGGAAAAGGCACCCTTCAAACCTGAGACAACTGGAGCAGTTTGCTCGTGAGGAGTTGGCCAAAATACCTGCTGAGAAGTGCAGAAGTCTCATTGACAGTTACAGGAATCTTTCGATTGTGTCAGGTCAGCGTCGCCGCGCCCACCCCGAGGGCGGTCCCGAGCCGCGGACCACAGGCTTCATGTTCAAGGACTTTTATGTTGACACCTGTTTACAGACTGCGTTATTAGTCCCGTTATTAGTTCTGATTTGGGTCACCTGAGAGCTGGGGTACAAAAGGGGAGCAAACGCTAAGGTCTGGGCCGAGAATTACTCTTGCGACGCCAAGCGTTATGTTGGCTTCATGTCACGAGACTTCCTAGAGAGTCTATAGTGTTTCGATAGTATCCGCTCTAAAGGAGCCGTTTCATGTTCCTCATATTCCAGTCATGTAAGTTTATCAGCGCCTGGCGAGCGCGGTTTGGATTCCTGTATCTTGGTGTCCTAGTCTTCCTCCCTCCGTTAGGTTGGCCCAGCCTCGCTTTGCTCCCTGGCTACCTACCAGCCTCAGGTGGCCTTCAGGTTTTGCCCGCATTGGTTTGTCACGTTTGTCTTGTTTATCCTTCTCTGTTATTGCTGCACTCTTGTGTTTTCCCCTGTTTATTTAATAAAACGTTATCATGCATCGCACCGTCCCTGCGAGTGTTCACCCGTCCATGTCTAGCTTAGCCAGCATGACAGATTGCAGTGATTGCCTCAAAAGGTTGTGCAACAAAATATTTAATATTTAAAGTTATATTAAATATTTAAGTTAAGGGTACCATCATTTCTGTCCAGGCCTGTTTTATGAGTTTATTTTTTTAGAATAATTCTGTTGAAGCATGGTTAAAAAGCAATGTCTGACTTTAATTTGTTCATTTTAATATAATTTTTATTTATTCTTACTTTTGTCAGATTCAAGTTATTTCTGTGACCATTGTGGGTTTTTCTTTCATTACCCGAGGGGTACCAACAATTTTGTCCATGTGTGTAGTTCAGTAAAGGGCAGTGTAAGGTTACACATAGTTCAGTACTGGGCAGTGTAAGGTTACATAGTTCAGTACTGTACAGTGTAATAGTACACATAGTACAATGCTGTAGAGAGAGGGGAAATTATTAAGAAATGAATAGCAGGTTATGCATCTCTCCTAATTCTCTCCATTGGGATGGACTGCAAAGGTCCAGGAAAGCAGGAGAGATGGGAGAATGTCACAGATAAGCTCTGTCAGACAGCAGTTCCATTTTTAACGACAGCCTAAGCCAAATCTGGGGCAAGTCCACTGAGCA
This sequence comes from Salminus brasiliensis, assembly GCF_030463535.1. Taxonomy (NCBI): domain Eukaryota; kingdom Metazoa; phylum Chordata; class Actinopteri; order Characiformes; family Bryconidae; genus Salminus; species Salminus brasiliensis. The sequence goes on along the minus strand of NC_132891.1, from coordinate 32,062,977 downwards.
CAGGTCATCATTCAAACGCTCCAGTGCTTCTTACCAAACACATCCTAAAAATGAGCAGGAGCTGACGAAACTGGGCCACCGCTACCATCCTGTTTCCCTACTACATTCAATGTAATGAGAACTGTAAACTGGAAAACTGAAAATATGGAAATATGGAAAATTTACAGTGTGTTTATATCTCACCCTGCCGGGGATCATTTCACAGGGATGTGAGTAAAACTTATTTGAAGGTGTAGCCATTCTGCCAAGGTCTGGGAGACACAAACTGGAGAAACAACCCAAGAACTACAAAGGTACAGTCCTGCCATACACTGGAAGCTGTTGGAACACCAGTATTAGGAAGTAAAGGTGAGACATTCAGTGCTAAGAACACTGTGCCAGCTGTTAAACATGGTGGTGGAAGCACATTTTGCTACAGGTAGAACTAGTGCATTTCACAAAATGATGGAACTACCCTTAGGTTCTTCTGTATAACCTCAAACCATCAGTGAGACGCTTGAAACCTCGACACAATTCCAACAGGACAATTTTCTGAAAAACAGCCTCAGCAATCAACAACGAATCAAGTAAAAATCTGTTGAATGTAAATATAACACGTTCTATTAAATTACTATTTACTAAATACTATTTACTAATTACTAAAATACTATATTTATTTATTATATACAGTGAGTCCAAGAAGTATTTGATCCCTTGCTGATTTTCTTTGTTTGCCCACTAATAAAGACACTATCCTTCTGCACTTTTAATGGTAGATATATTCTAACATGGAGAGACAGAATATCAAGACAAAAATCCAGAATATAATTTTAAAGAATATATTTTAATTAATTTGTATTTCAATGAGGAAAATAAGTATTTGATCCCTCTTGCCAAACACACTCAATACTTAGTGGCAAAGCCTTTGTTTGCAAGCACAGCGGTGAGACGTTTGTTGTAGTTAACCACAAGTTTAGCACACACACCAGGGGGAATTTTGGCCCACTCTTCTTTGCAGATCCTCTCTAAATCATGAAGGTTGGTGGGCTGTCGCTTGGCAACTCTGACCTTCAGCTCCCTCCATAGATTTTCGATCGGATTGAGGTCTGGCGACTGGCTGGGCCACTCCATGACCTTAATGTGATTTTTCTTGAGCCAATCCTTTGTTGCCTTTGCTGTATGTTTAGGGTCGTTATCATGTTGGAAGACCCAACCACGGCCCATTTTCAGATCCCTGGCAGAGGGGAGGAGGTTGTCCCTCAGGATTGTGCGGTACATGGCTCCATCCATCTTCCCAGTGATGCGGTGAAGTAGCCCTGTACCCTTGGCAGAGAAACACCCCCAAAACATTATGCTTCCACCTCCATGCTTGACGGTGGGCACAGTGTTCTTGGGGTCATAGGCAGCATTTTTCTTCCTCCACACATGGCGGGTGGAGTTGAGGCCAAAAAGTTCAATTTTGGTCTCGTCTGACCACAAAACCTTCTCCCAATAACTTGGTTCATCTTTCAAATGATCATTGGCATACTTGAGGCGCGCCTCCACATGTGCTCTCTTCAGCAGGGGTACCTTTCGGGCACTGCAGGATGTGAATCCATTGTTGCGCAAAGTGTTGCCAATTGTTTCCTTGCAAACTGTGGTCCCAGCTGCCTTCAGGTCATTTGCTAACTCCTGCCGAGTGGTTGCAGGACGATTTCTGACTGTTCTCAGCATCATTGCCACCCCACGAGGCGAAATCTTCTTTGGAGCACCGGGCCGAGGTCTGTTGATTGTCATGTTATACTCTTTAAACTTTCTGATAATTGCACCAATAGTTGTTACTTTCACATCCAACACCTTACTAATCTTTTTGTAGCCCATTCCAGCTTTGTGAAGGTCAACAATTCTGACTCTGAGGTCCTGTGACAGCTCTTTGGTTTTACCCATGTTGGAGACTTGAAATCTGTGTGATCTGTCTGATTCTGTGGACAGGTGTTTTTCACACAAGTGATTAGTGAGAACAGGTGGCTTCAGGTCAGGTAACAAGTTGATTGGGAGTGTCTAACTGGTCTGTAAAAGCCAGAACTGCTAATGAATACTAAGGGATCAAATACTTATTTCACTCCATGAAATACAAATCAATTAATATATATTCCTTAGATTTATTTTCTGGATTTTCTTTTTAATATTCTGTCTCTCCATGTAAGAATACATCTACCATTAAAAGTATAGAATGATCATGTCTTTATTAGTGGGCCAACGAAGAAAATCAGCAAGGGATCAAATACTTCTTGGACTCACTGTATGTTATAATGCTTGATGTACAGTCTTCATGACCTGATTTATACTATTAACTTGAATTTTACTTTTTAATTTTAACTTGAGTTTTTCGTGTTTATTAACAGTCCTTATGTTAATTGTATGGAATATTCATTTTCAGTAGAATATGTTATTTCAGTAATAATAATAATAATAATAAAAAAAGAAGACAGAAGACAGACAGTTTTAATAAAAAAATAAAAAAGACCCTTAATGATGTCACTTTCTCTGTCAGGAAATTTATAAGGCAGTGAGGTATGTCAAGCTTCTTGTCTCATTATTTTGTACATAATGTAGAGAATAAACTAATAGTATATTGACTAATGGACAATTCCTTTATTGTGATAATGAGGAAATTATTCAGCTTTAATTATTAATAAATGACTTGTTAAAAATACTATAAAATTCTGTTTTTAGACGTGAGGTGTGGAATCTAGTTTGAGGTTAGAACATGGATTTAGGCACAAAATGGTGAAAAATGTAAACTCTAAGCATAACAGTACTTACTTCTGTACTGTTGGCCTGCAGAGGAATCCTCCAGCTGTGTAATGCAGCACATGCACAGCTGCAGTCAGTCTGTAGAAAATCACTGCTGTTGAAAATTCCCTGCAAGTCTCTAAAAACATTTAGTTTGTCAAGCAATTGCTCATGAGAAGCCGGGCAGTACAGCAGGAGTCTGTGATAACAGGTCTGAAGCCTAAGGTCACAGGCGGGGTCAAGCAGGCCGCGCTTCAATTATATATTGTCTGTGTCCGCCGTCGTCACGGTGGCCATGGAAACGGAAATCGGAACTTGGAAATCCGAGAGTGCTGAAGTGATCCTTCCCTTTTGCAATCAGAGTATAGGGCGGCAAAGTTTCTTTCAGCTCATCCAGACACCTGCAGAGCGCTCGCTCACTATCTGCTCAAAACATGAATCTTCTCCTGCTTTTCCTCTGCGTCCTCCTGGAACTGCTTGCTGTCACCTGTAAGTACAGCTGTGGAGCTCTGAATTCTCAGAGTCTTCGTAAAAGACACTTTTAGCTGTGGAGTGTGGCGTTATTTGGGCTTTTTGGACTTTCTTTTTAAGGCTTAATAATAGAGAAAAGAGTTTGTGCAAAATTTGCGTGAAGAAGGCTTGTGGTCTGCACACTGCAAAACACCTTTAGATGATATCTTAAATGAATTTAACTAGATAAAATTAAATTAGAAAATTAATTCAAAAAACATTTCCCATTTTGAGAATGCTGTAAGAAAGTAATAAGTTCATTTATGTTATATGTTTTAAATATATATATTTTAATATATCTAGTTTGTCTTGTAACTTTTTTATGAATTGCATGTGTTACAAATTATCTGACGATAGAATGTGGTTTTATAAATAAATCTCTTAAAACAAGCACAAAATCTAAAGTTCAAAGTTGAAATCTTTTAATATTCTTACAACAACCTCAAATATTACAAATATTAACCAGAATTAAGATACATTCTCATGCAAAAGTTTAGGACCCCCTGGTCTGCTTTTTTTATAGTGTTACTATAAAGACATTAAACTTAATATACTTATTTCTGCACATTCTAAAGAATAACTACTGTTTATTTGCTTAATTTAACATATTGGAAAATAAATAAATACACAAATAAATAAATATGGCGTTATTTCTTTTACGTAGATTTCTAGTAAGTAGTTCTAATAAAGAAGAAATCATACTGATTGTTAAATAAGATGACACACTATTCTTTATTAAATTTCTACTGTCCTCACTACTTTCTTTACTGTTACCATCACAGAATTGACTCATGTTGCCTTTTGCAAAAAATTGCGAAAAAGAATTTTCTCTATATTATTTTAATCATCTTTTTAAATATTCTTTTGGTTCTCCTTCATCTCCCCAAGTTTTTCCTTTTGCTTGTTCCTTAAGTGTCTTTAAAAGGTTTATTTAAGTTTCTTTTTAAGCACAGGCTGGTGTTTAGTATAAGACATATTTATAGAAAAGATGTATTTGGATCATTACTTATGAGCTAAAGCTAAAAGTCAGGCCTGAATTTAACCTGACAGATGGGGCTTTGTAAAGGATAAAGATAAGCCTATTCTAGATGCCTGTGTAAGGGTCAAGTGCATCCTTAGGAAACCATATCGTTAGGAAGCAGATAGAGGTGAATTAGACATGCTGTAATTAAACTAATGTGTTTTTATTGGCTGTCAGTGATTTACTGATCGGATGTAGCGGTTGACAATATAATTATACTAATATGTCACTGATAAATATAATAACCCTGATAAATTGCATGACATGGTTTTCTGAGCATGTTGTGGGGCTGGGGATTGTTTCTTCTGTTTTTTCTTAAGTAGTTTATTTGTACAAAATAACTTTTTTCAGCAAAAAAACATTCTTGGATGTCCAACATTTATTTAAAAACTGTGTTATGAACACCAATAGACGTCAAAAATCTGTTCGAAAATAATAATTCTGTTGGACGTTATGGGCGCCAGTGAACACCCAGAATCTTTTTATCAATGCACATAAAGGTGCAACAGCCCGTCCATTAGAAACATGTTATGAAAGCCAATGGACGTCCAAAATCCATTTAAAAACAGGTATTCTGTCCAGGACAAGTTATGAACACCAGCTGACATTCTGTTGGGGACATGTTATCAATGTCAATGGACGCCCAAAATCTGACAGGTTGCTACAGATGCAGCTAATAGGAACTCAAATGCCATTTCATGTATAGGGGAATCGAACCAGTAACCTTCCGGTCCCAAGTCACCAAAAAAAAGCTCATTGAAATCATGTATAAATTTGGGATGTCCAAACTTTATTTTAAAACAGCCTGTCCACTGGTGACATGTTACATGTTTTTTATACATTTAAAAATAGTCATTCTGTTGGGGACATTATGGAGGCCAATGGACGTCCAGAATATTTTTACCAATGCCCATGGAGGTGCAACATCCATTTAAAAACAGCCATTCTGCAAGACATGACATTCTATTAGGGACATGTTATCAATGTCAATGGGCGTCCAAAATCTTGTTATGTTAAGTCATGATTACCAACAGTGATCCAAAAAACAATAAAAACAGTCCAGTCCATTAGGGACAATTTTGATAACCAACAGTGGTCGAAAATTCACTAAAATAGTCAGTCTATTGGGGACAAGTTATGATCATCAATGGCCGTCCAAAAACTTTTTAAAAATAGTCATCCCATTGAGGACATGTAATGGACGTCCAAAATATGTTGATCATTGCTTATGATGGTCTGCAATCCATTTAAAAACATCCAGTCCACTGGGATACAGATGCAGCTAATAGCTGCCTAAATGCCAGTCGTGTATAGGGGAATTGAAACAGTAACCTTCTGGTTTCCAAATCACCAAAAAAGCCACAATAAAATTATGTCTCATGCTTTTTAAAAAATTTTTTTACATCGCTTACCCTCAGTCTAATGTACAAATCTGTCAAAACCCCCCATATACGTATCAACTGTTCTAGTCATGTTGCGTTATTGTGCAGTTTACACGTGAATATAACGGAACGTGAAAGAATGGACAAAGACACTATTGTCCTTTGCAAAGAGCAGTTCACGTTCTTTGTGAAAACAGACTTTCTGCATGCTCTCCCTCCATGTGATCCTCCAATAAATATAGCACCTATGACACCTGATACGATTCTCCACCTGTGGAGGTCACGGCCCTTTGATTCTAAATTACATAATGTGCATCAATCTGACTTAGATGCGTTTCACGTGGCAATCCAAGAACTGGGGTGCTGGATGATCCCATATCAGGTTACCAAAACTGCAGCTTGTGCCCAAGTGCATTGTTATAAGGTCAATATCCTTAAGGGCAAGGAAGGTAAGGTAAGGCTTTGCCACTTACAGCCCCACGTCATGGCGGGGTTTCCTTTTGTTTTCCTCTTCTTTTGCTGTCTATGGAAGCAATGAGGTGGGAAAAGTATACACTGTGCTTGAAGCACATTGTTTGGTGCTTTTTTTTTTCAGTATTGACTTACCAGATTGACAAAACGAGAAGCCAGAATAGAACATGAGACGATACAGTACACCATGTCTGCCTGTCATGCTCGATGAGCTTGAGACGTAGATTTTCATACATGAATAAATAGTCTAACTGTGTTTTGATTAGATAATGACACCCAAATCAATGTTAGTCACACGTCAGCCTATCAGTGAACTAGCTCAGGCAGTGGCTGGTGTCAGAGTAAGGGAGAGAGTTCTAAAGAGTGAGTTGGTCAACTGGTCAAAATTGGGAACGTTGTTCATTAAATAAATGAATACATAAATGCATAAATAAATGGACACCCAAATTAATGTTGGTCACAGCTTCCGGCAGAATTCTGGGGAGACATTTCACCCCTTATCTTGGATGAAGTGGTAGAGTTTCAGTCCTCCTTCTTCATTATTCTATCCACTGTGTGTAATGTACCAGTTCTGGAGATGCTACCACCCCCACGCTTAACAGTTGGTACAGTGTTACCTGCATTCCATCCAAATCTTTGTTTCATCTGACCATAGAACTGACCTTCAGAAGACTTTTTCTCTCTCCTTTTGGACAGCTGCAAACTTTAGTCAAAGGTTCTTTGAGTAAAGCCATAGAACCACTTTTGGTTCCAGAAAGATTATGTTTGTAGAGAAGAGAAGAACCTTTAACCTCAGTAAGGAAGCTTGGCATCCAGTGAAGGTTCGTAAGATCTTTGGTTCTTCTATGGCTTACTTCAAAGAACCATTCGAAGCACATTTATAATATGGGGGGTGTATAGAAAATGCAAATGAAGAATCAGAACTGACACCCTAGGCCTCATAGCATAGGAACAGTCAAACTGAGACCATTTGCCTACGGAGTCAATTTGCCCCTGACAATAGTGTCTGAGTGAAGTCTATTATGTTCTCCGGCTCCCTGTGTGTTCCGCAGGTCAGCAGCTGATGCAGGGCCGGATAATAGGCGGCTACGCTCCTGCTCCGTACTCCATCAAGTACATAGTGTCCATCCAGAGTGTCGTGGGACAGCACTTCTGCGGAGGCACGTTGATTAACAAGTACTGGGTGCTGACTGCTGCACACTGCAATAAAGGGTAAGCTCACTTCACAGGCCTCATTCAGACCTACTTCTATAAAGTGGTCTTCACACCATTATACACCATTGCTTCTCACCAAGTAGGACTTGTTGATGTGTTGACCCACTTTTTCAACAGTTTGGGTAGTTAATGCATCTGCAAGGCTCCCGAAAATCCCCCCAAAAGTCTCTTCATGGACACATACACTCACAGAATGGCGCTAGACAGTGGCAAGAGGGGTGCGGTAAAGAAATAGGTCAGTGTTGGCATCCAGGTGTTTGTGCTGAGAGGGTTTGGTAAGTGAGAAGGGTACTGAATAGTCCGGGTTGAGTCATTTCTAATGGGGTAGAACAAGTGCTGGAAATTGATACAAGCCAAACAATCAAATCGCACAATGAGAAGCATCATGCCGTGGCAGGCATGGCACTACAGTCTGACTGGCATATGAAAAGGATCCGAAAGATCTAAAGAACTTCATGTTGCACTGTTTAAAAAACACAGTAGCTTCCTAAAGAATCTTTTGATGGGTGGTTCTTCAGATGATGGGTGTTTTTGATGATGATGATAATAATATGCGTTCTTGTAAAGATCCTTTATAAAGTATAAAGGCCCAGTAGAATGGAAAGCTGTATTTTGAATAGTTGAATAGTGATAGGTTGGTACATGGAAGGGATGTAACCAGAATTACCCAAATTAGGGCTGTAAAACGAGCCGGGCTAAAAACAGTGCCAACTTTAGGGGGCTAAAATGCTAAAAGCTATGGCAGTAGGCAGATGGGAGAGGGACCAACCGTTCAAAGTGCTGCTGCGGGTACCCGGGTATGCTGCGCATCGTGGGGAAGCTGGTGAAGTGAGCAAGTGTTAAAAGCTAAAAGCTAACCCAGCTAACCCAGCAATAGTCTCTTCAGCTAAAGAACCTGAACACTGCAACACTATCTGAGAAGACTCTGTAAGGCTTGGTAACTGTGCTTGTTTCAGCTTAACCGATCCAGCACCAGATGTCATATGGGCCTTGTTGTTTGGGCTACATCTGGTTGGCCCGTCATGACTTTAGTTAGCCCAAAAAGAGAAAAATGGGCTGTGTGTAGTGCGTCTGATTTGGCCCCAACTTACCCTAACGAAGCAGACGTCTACATATAGGCCTGATATAGCCATGAAAATAATTTGATGAAAAGCTTTTGTTGGAACTGTTTCTACTGTCTAGTGAAGACGGCTTTCTACTAGACTCTGGATGACTGTTTAAGAGCTTTAGTGAGGTCATCTCATCCCAAAAGTATTGGATGGCGCACCAACCTAAGTCCACTGCTCCACAGTTCAATGCTGCTGGGAGGCATTATACCTCTTTAGCCCACACCTGGCATTAGGCAGCATGGTGCCTAATGGTGCAATAGGTTCATGTTAATCTGGATCTGAGTCTTTTCTATTGTCAGTATTTGGCAGCAACTGAATCCATTCATTCAAAGGGGTGTCCACAAACATATACGGACAAATAGTGTAGGTAGAAGCACTCAGTGGCCATGTCCTCTGAATGACCGTACTGTCTGTGTGCTGTCTCTAGAGCTGGAAACATGAGGATCGTGGCTGGAGATTACTCTCTCAGTGTGTATGAGGGCACAGAGCAATACCGCACACCGAGCGCCTTAATACCTCACCCGCAGTACAACAAAACCAGTAATGACGCAGACATCATGCTCATTAAGGTAAGCAACACTGCACCGTCACCTTTATGAAGGTAAAAGAGAACGCACTGTCATGCTGGCTAAGGGCTGCGGCAGGGCAAACATGGCGAGGTGCTGAAGGTAAGCCTGAGAAATCAATACTGCACTGTGAGGTGGCCTAATTATTGTAGTAATTAGCTCTAATTAGGGGTCATTGATTCTCCTTGTGCATACAAGATGCATGGAGGGATTCTTTAACTGGACTGCTTCGTACACCAAGCTTCTCGTAAGTGACCTCACAGATCACAGGCAGATGCCTCTAGCTACTCAAGCAATATAAGCAATATAGCTGAGGTCTCATCATGAGATGTGCAAGGAATGTTCCACCCACATCTAAACATCTGGATTTATCTTAAATCCTTTTTATATGTCTTTAACACTGATATATGCAAATGAGCTCATGCTTTTTAAGCATTTTGAGCTGCTTGAGTTTTCACATGACCATGACCAGTCCAGACTAAATCGCCTGTATAACTTCAGTATGAAGGGATGCCCCAACCTGATTGTCAAGCTGATAATTGGATGTACTGTGATGTCAGACAAGTGATGACTGTAAAACTGGGTGTTTTAAAGCTTAGATTATGGAGCTGAAGAGCAGGTGGGCGAACTCTTTTATTAATACATATATCGATCAGCCATAACATTAGTACAGGTGAAGTGAAAACATCTAGTATCTTCATTTACAGTGCCATCTATCTGTAAAGGGCTGGGATCTCCATATTAGGCAGTAGGTAAACAGCCAGTTCTTGAAAGTTAGGTGTCCAAAGCATCAAAAATGAACAAGAACCGAACTGTGATGGCTAGATGACTGGAGGGTCAGAGCATCTCCAAATCATTGTCGATATGCAGTGGTTAGTACCTACCAAAAGTGGTCCTAGAAAGGACAACCGGTGAACCTACAACGGGGTCATGGGCACTTTTGGAGGCCCCACCTCCCAACTTACAGGACATAAAGGATGTGCTGCTAATGTGTTGGTGCCAGATACCACAGGACACCTTCAGAGGTCTTGTGGAGTCCATGCCAAAAAGGGCGACCTACTCATTATTAAGCAGGTGGCACTAATGTTATGGCTGATCAGTGTGCGGTGTGTGTTCATATGCACACACATATATGTATATATATATTGTGCCATGCAAAAGTTTGGACACCCCTCTTCAAAATGCTTAGATATGTTTTGGTTTTTTTTAGTTGGTAGTGAAGGGGGCAGGGAGGGGCGGGGCTTATGCTCTGCATGCACCCTCATTCAAAGGACTGCTAAATACATGTATATTTAATACATATAGCAAAAAATCAAATCTTGACCTCAAAAATCATGTCAACCTGAAAATACGTATGAAGTGTACTGTAACAGCGCTCGTATTTGGAATCTTGTAATTACTATTTCTGGGTATTATTATTTGATATTTTCCAAAAACTTATACTAAAAACTTAAAATAATTACAGTCAGTCTGATTATCTATATATTTTACACTGACAACAATCCCCTTCACAATTAGGGGACAGTGGTGGCTTAACTGTTCCAGCTCCGGGTTATTGATGACAGGGTTGTGGGTTTGATACCCGAGCTCGGCAAGCTGCCACTGTTGGGCCTGTTGGCTGCCCACCGCTCCCGACACTCCCGGTGTGTATGTGTGTGATCACTGCATGGACGAGTTAAAGGTGTCCAACACTAATGGTGAATATGGTCTTGTTGCCTTGTCAATATCATCTATATTGATGCGTTCACTTGCCAGGATATCCATTAGTCCAGCGCTAGTATCCTATATTTGGGTCTGAAATGCTGTGGGAAGTGTACTGACTCTGCCGACTGTTGTTTGAATGTTTGAACGCTAGGATGACAGCAGTTTGGTGCATTTGCTGAAGTGGGCCGCAATATGACCAGTCTCATTACTTTTGTCAGGGGGTTTGACAGAGGGTTTTTGAAAGCCAGTGCAGTGTGATGGTTTTGATATTTGAAAGAAAGCAGCCTGAATGTTTAAAAGAGAGCGGCCTTTCAAGCTCCAGTACTGGGAGTTTCTCAACTCTCTGAAGGAGAATGTCAGAACTCTGGCGGCTAAAAGAATAATTGATTTTCCAGCAAACACAAAGTCTGTAGAAGGCAGGTACATTCTGTGGAAAACAAGGAGAACTAACTGGAGAAAACTGAGAAATTGCACCTCTGATCTTTATCCTTATTTTAAACACGTCTAGCGCTTCATTTGCATGCTTTGTAGACTCGGCTAGTTCAGTTAAAGTTCAGCACTCAGACTTGTGGTTGTTGGTGTTCTTAAAAGTTACACCACTTAGTTTTTTCATACTTCCTGCAATGCATTTAGCCTTGCTTTTAATGTCACTTATGTAACTTAATAGCTGTAAATTGCTGGCGACCCCTAAAGCAGCAGCTCGCCTTATTAGTGGGAGTTGAAAGCAGCGGTGTTGTTTGTGCTGCTGGTGTTTGGCATTTCTACATCTTCTTAAGTTAGATTGTAGACTGGATGCTGAGCCAACATAAGTGTTCAAACAAAAGTTTAGAATCACCGTCTTCAATAATCAGGATCGCATTAATACATTTTGGGCCTATGGAGATGAACCCACATAGGTCCCAGCCGTTATTCATGTCTGGAAAATGCTTAATTACTATCTGTCTAGCAGATATAGAGAGAAGTCAGCACCACTCTTAATGGACCTCAACTCATTTGGCTCAACTCATTGGCTGCAGTGGCTCAGCACAGGCTCACCACCACTGGATAGTTGAGGAATGGGGAAATGTAGCCTGGTCTGATGAATCTAGATTTCTGAACAGCTTAAATTCATGGACCCAACCTTGGTGTGTCAACAGTCCAGTCTGGTGGAGGTGGTGGTGTAATGGTGTGAAGAATGGCACACTTTGGGTCTGTTAACACCAATCTCTCATCTCTTGAATGCCACGGCCTGGTTGAGTATTTTGCTGACCATGTGCATCCCTTCATGGCCACGATTTACCCATCCTTTAACGGCTACATCCAGCATGATCTGAAGACTCTTCAGTGGTCTTCCCAGTCACCAGATCTGAATCCAACATGACACCTTTAGGGTGTGGTAGAAAGAGAGATTTGTGGCATGAAATTCAACCAAAATCTATATTAAACATTTCTAACATTTTGAGGAATCCATGGCAAGAAGAACTGAGGCTGTTTTAAGAGCAAACGGAAGCCCTACCTATTTTTTTATGGTACAACAATGACCTTTCTGCTTCTCTCTCTATCTCTGTGCAGCTGCAGACCCCGGTGGTTCTGAACAGTTACGTGTCCACCGCCCCACTGCCCCGCCAGGGGTCCACCATGGCAGAGGGGCGAGTGTGTAGAGTGTCCGGATGGGGGTTCACCTCACCCTCTGGGGGAATCCCAACGTCTCTCAGGACCGTCACTTTGCCCATAGTGTCCAACTCCAGGTGCAACAGCCCTGACTCCTTCAACGGCACCATTACAGACAGCATGATCTGTGCCGGCTACGCCGCTGGAGGAAAGGATGCGTGCAGTGTAAGCTATACATTTACTTACCCCTGACCGGATATTACTTAGCTTAATGCTAAGCAGCCCTTAGACTTTTATTTGTTATTATCAGTGATTTAACAGTTAGCAGGTACTAGGTAGGTAGTAGGTAGAGCTTCATTCGCTGCCCATTCCTGCACACAACTAAATACCCTATCCTAAATACCCTTATTTAGATATTTCGATTATTCCATTATAAACACCTAGACCTGAACCTCTGGATATTCAGGGATTATCATCAGTAAGAACAGGGTTATTCTGTAAACCATAGAAGTACTTGAACCAATTGGCACCATGCCCAATGCCAGGAATGAATGAGCAGCTGTCCCAATACTTTTGTCCACAACTTTGCATTGATTGTCATGTGGAATTTTTGGATGCTTTATTCCTATATGAATCCCTCTTGCATGAATATCCCACTGTTGTGGACTGTCGAATTAGCCATACTGGATATTATTCCAAATGAGGCATCTTTTGTTTATTTGCTCCAGTTGGCAGATACATCGTACCAGATTAAAATAAAGGGAATCATATAAAAGCAGTCAGTGTATCTGAAAAACAGCCACAGTTAATTAAAAGAAAAAACTTTTTGCATTGTAAATATTTGAATATATGGCTTATACAATTTCCAAATGATGAAAATCTCCATTTTTCAGTGCTTTCAGTATCTGACATGCCTGCCAACCCTTGAATTTGTAAAATAAGACAATGTAGCCCCTGCCCTGCACATTCTATTGGTTACCCTGCTCCCAACACACCAGATCCAGCTAATCGGCTAATTAACAAGCCCTTCCTGAGTTGAAGGTGGTGTGTTAGAACAGGAAACCACTAAAATGTGCAGGGGCGAGGGTCCCCCAGGACCAAAACTGTGAACCCCTGATCTTGTATTCAGTATTTTTGTGACACAGAGCATTCAACATGCCACTTCGAATAGGCTCAGCTTCCTATATCACAATCCCCCCCTCTCAAAATTAAGAAAGGGCGAGAGATATGAACTCAAGGTGAAGTAAACATTAACTAAATAGCACAAACAAGGACAAATGATAATCAAGGTTTGAGTAAAGGTGGGCGGAGCAGTGGCTCGTTATCTTTAAATTTAAAGGAACAGGCACTCAAACCTGGCTGGTTTAAGTTCACGATGAAAAGAGTGCTGTTGGTGCTGGATCTTTGTGGTGTTTTGACCAAAGCACGTCCATATAATTATGATCCCAGTGAACTGTGTAATGTGTCACTTTTAAGAGCACTGTGCAGTGATTTTCATATGGATACTTGAGTTGATTGCGCTGGAGCTTTAATAGTGCACTCTAATCTGCAGGGGGACTCTGGAGGACCGCTGGTGTGTGAGGGTCGAGTCTACGGGATCGTTTCCTGGGGCAACAGTTGTGCAGATCCTCAGTATCCTGGGGTTTACACCGCCGTGCCTAGGTTCCGCAAGTGGATAGACGACACTATATTTGGCTTTTATGGAAACTGCCCTTAAGAGTTAGACTGTTAAACACCTGCGTAACCTCAACACCTCGACAGCTCTGTACCCTTGAACTTGAAAGCACATGCCAAATTTCGATGTTAATGATCTTCTCGTTTTATTATTATATTCACAATGTTCAATCTAAGTTATGTAGACATATATCTTTGTTTTTTCTGACATTTTACCCAGACTTTGTACCCTGAGTGAGGTGAGTTTTGAATCAGTTTTGTGGATTTTGTGTTTGTATCTTTTTTGTCCTTGTTAATATGTGCCATCAAAGTTTCAACATGAAACAGTAATTAAACTGCGGCTAGTAGGTCGCACCACAGAGATCGTCATAGCTCTAAGATTGCACTATAAAGTTATCCGCTCCAAGAGCTGTGATGATCCTAACAAGGCATATTCAACGTATAATTACATAATTAATAATGTTATCTTCTCAAATGGGCTGTAGAACACAATGTGATTAACCTGAAGGGAAATCACAGTGTATACTTCAGTAGATGCATTCATTCAGAGTGGTTTCATGTGAAATGACTGTAGGGAAACATGGCTCATTTGATTAAGCATCCAAAACAACCAGAGAACCCACTAGTGCCTTCTGAAATTTGTATGTAATGGTGATGATAGTAAAATAATGGTAAATGTGACATAATGTGACAGTTCTTGCACATGTGAGTCAGCCAGTCAGTCTTTAGAAGTCAGAACTGTATCTTAATGTATCATAAAACAATTACTCTGGCATCATGAAAATCATATCTGTGTTCATATCCAAGGTAATATTGGGTCACATTATATTATTCAGACATCTGGTTCCAATAACCACCATTGTTTCTCTAGTGAATTTCCCATCTAGCCACTCTGACTTCATTTACACCTTAATTGTTCAATTATGCAGAAATTGTCTTTAAATTACTGGATAAAAAGACAATTCAAATTGGTCAAAAATGCAGTAATTTTAATCATAATCATAATCCATTTACCCAATAACTCCATAAACAGCAAATGTAAAGCAATTCAGATTCTCAGGGTGTTTCTGGGAAATTGGAATAACGAGTTTTTTCATTGCATTTTTCAAAGCAATGTGGACAATGTTTTACAAGACCCGTCTAAGCCAATAAAGACCTGCAGAACATTACTGAGAGTGTATGCAAATGTATGCAAGCGTGCAGCGCTGTCAACCAGGCTCTGATTAAAACACCTTCCTGAGATTGAAGACTAGCTTGAGGTCATTCAAGTCAGATGTGTGACAGCTGTGTGACAAAGTGTAAACACACTGCAGGCTAGAAAAGCTCCGTTCTGGTGGTGAATTTAGATGTTCAGATCTGAAAACAGCCCCATTTGGCGTTCCTCCATACTCTCTACAGTTTCAGAGATGTTGACCATATTCACGGTCGACCCTGGATAAACAGGTTGTCTAAGAGACTGTAAAATTAGCTAGGCTGGTGCTAATTTTAGCAAATTTACCAATTTACTAATCACTTATGATATGATTTTTTTCATTTTGGAGGTGGAAGTTGTTTATTTCCAAAACATTTATATATATTATAACTTCTTCAAATCAGTAATTCTTTTGACAGTATGATCATGATGAACTCATGATTCCATATTATGGAAGACCCTTAGATCATAGAGTTCCTAGTATGGAAAAGTCTTAGAGCCTGGAGTTCCCTGGAATTCCTAAGAGCCTCAGAGCCCAAATTCCTAGAGTTCATAATATAGAAGAGGCTTAGGGCATTGAGTTCATTGGGTTTCCAATATGGAAAACCCTTAGAATCCTTAGAGCTGTATAGAGTTTTTAATATGGAAGAGCCTTAGAGCGTACAATTCCTAGAGTTCATAATATAGAAGAGCCTTAGAGCGTACAATTCCTAGAGTTCATAATATAGAAGAGCCTTAGAGCGTACAATTCCTAGAGTTCATAATATGAAAGAGCCTTAGAGCATATAATTCCTAGAGTTTATAATATGGAAGAGCCTTAGGCCTACAATTCCCAGAGTTTATGATATGGAAGATCCCTAGAGCCTAGTGTTCCGAGTTTCTAATGTGGAAAAGTCTTACAGCCTAGATTTCCTTAAGTTTCTTAATATGGCAGAGCCTTACAGTGTACAGTTACTTGAGTTTCTAATAAGGAAGAACATAGGAGCTTACAGATGCCTATGCTTTCTAATATGGACATAATGCTGACTACAGTTTGGCGATATAAAATATGATGTGCGTATAAACTGGATCCGTAGTTTATACTGATAGGGCTTTTATCTAAACTACCCCAAAAGTTTCTGTAGCAGGGTAAGTCTTTGTCCTTCACAGTACACATTGCACTTCCTCCTGCATCTATTTCAGGTAAATATTCCTGGAAGTAGCAACCAGGAGACCACAATTCCAAGAAGAACTGTCGGCTGAGGGAAATCTAGACAGGCTCCGGCACACCCGATAGCGCAGTCGCCACAGGCGTATCAGAATGGCAGGAATAGTAGATGTCCTAGTTTGGGGGATATCGCCTTACACAACCAGGGTCTATTATGTCTTTTTACATCAGGGTGTGTCCCTGTTCAGCGTGGACGTGAAGGCTTTACAAACTGAAGCTTAAAGGGTTACATAAAAAGTGACCTTCATTGTTGGATCAATCGTCTACACTTGTCACGTGGGGAGTATAAAGCCCTATCTTATTGCATATTAAGCTCTACCTTGTTTATATTGCTGAAATCTCATGGGATCACTGTAGTGGGGTTTGTTGGGTTGGACTTTGCATGGTATTGATTCAGTACAGACAAAAAACAACCTCCCCATGCTAGCAGTTCCCAGGAGACTCTGTCTTTTGTTTCTGAAGGACAAAAACCTGTCATATAGCAGTGGGAAGAAAAACGGGCTGCCATCTCAATCTAGGCCGTAACTCATCTCTATAGAGGGAGGGATGCTTACGTTCACTTGATTAAAACGTGTTTCTTAAAATCATGTTTCACGTAACATAGTGAACTTAACTGAGTGAAACGTGTGCTGTGAACAGAATGTATTTGAATGTAACGTACTTATCACACAGGTATTAAAAAATAACATTAATTTGTGTAGAAATACATATCTGCCCACTACTTTTGAAATACTATGTTTCAAAAGACATATTGGAGCTGTTCTTTGTTCAGTAAAGTCTAATATGTAAGAGCTTCAGAGCTTAAAATTCAGAGTTCTTAATATAGAGGAGCTTTAGAGCCTTGAGTTTTTAATATAGAAAAGCCTTAGACTAGATTTCCTAGAGTTCCTAATATGAAAGAGCCTTAGAGCTTACAGTTCCTAGAGTTCCTAATATGAAAGAGCCTTAGAGCCTACAATTCCTAGAGTTCATAATATAAAAGAGCCTTAGAGTCGTGATTCATAATATAGAAAAGCCTTAGGGCATAGAGTTTATGGGATTTGTAATATGGAAAACCCTTAGAGCCCAGAGTTGTCTAGAGCTCCTAATATGGAAGAGCCTTAGAACCTACAATTCAATATATGGAAGTCTTAAAGGCCTGGAGTTCACAGAGTTCCTTATATGGACGATCTTAGGGCCTAGATTTCCTAGAATTCCTAATATGGAAGAGCCTTAAAACCTAGAGTTCATGGGGTTTCTAATATGAAAAAGTCAAACAGAGCCTAGAGTTGTCTAGAGCTCCTAGTGTGGATGCCTAAAATTCCTAGAGTTCGTAATATGGGAGAACTTTAGAGCCTTATGTTTATAGAGTTCATGATAAGAAAGAACCTACTCCCTTCCAGCCAAGGCTGTAACCCCACCTTCTTATTTAGCAGAATGAGGGTTTAGCGGGTGGATCAGCGGTCTAATGCACTACAACTATGTTGGCCATCGGCAGATGGAGTCTGAGAGAGCACAATTGACTGCTCCAGGTGGGTAGATGGCGCTCTTTCTTCTCACAAGTCATCATATTAGCACAGGGAAAACAAACTGTTGGAATTTGAAGATACTTGAAATGGAAAGACAGTTTCGAGGAGAAAAACGATATGAAAATGGGCTGTTTTCTCACTGAAAAATATGGACATGGGCGGAGCTATACATCATACTGCAACCAGCCAGTAGGGGCACCAGGCCTGTGGTGGCTTCACATTTGAGAGACGCTGCGCTGTCCATGTTTTCTACAGTCACTCAGCAAATAACAAATTACAGAAATGATACATTTGGCTAAAGTATTATCAATAAAGTAAAGTATTGGTGAGTTTATTGATTTCAGGGTAGACGTTCTCAAGGCTTTGCAACACAACAAGATACTTTATTTGATTGAAGTCAAGAAGGCGAACTGAAGTAATCTGGGAATTTTAGCGATAGGTTTGACCTCTTTATTTCCTCAGGCCTAGTTTATTTTTTGCTCTTTTAAGCTCAGATGTCAGGTTTCACATGCTTGTATTGCCAGGCCAAGAACCTGTAGCAGCATGAGATGCCTGGATTACCTTAACAAAGCGATGCTCCCATTGGACCAGAAGAAAAAAATGCTAAAGACACTGTCAAACAATCATGCAAGTGTTACTACTTCAGTAAACAGACATTCAATTCCGTACTAACACCGGTTATAATGAATAGCTTCATGTAGCTTAACTCATGATAAATAAACCATCATATGCAGTTATACGGTAAAGCATTACCATTACTTTTACAGGACATAGTTAAAGGTAAATCTACTGAGGAAGTGTATTTAATCAGAGAGTGGCACGAAACTTTGTTCAATGTTTCATGCCTTGACCAGTATGTGTTTACTTATTTATTTATTTACTGCCTATGCCGCTCCAGGGCAGGCTGGACCGTACCACACTGTGCCGCTTTCATGTTGGTGCTGTGACATGCTGAGTGTGGTTGAAATGGGCTACAATCCAGACCTCTCACTGTAAATACTTCTCTTATGATTTACTTCAGCATCACAAGGGATTGCTTTCTCCTCAGGCCATTGCACTGGGTCAGCGATTGCTACAAGTGGCAGAGCAGAACAAAGGCTTTCAGATAGCCGCCACCGACTGGACAATATAAATGATTGCTAAAGCTTCTATGAGTAAACACAAAGCTCTGGAGTGTATAAGGTTTCTCGTTCTGCAAAGTAAACCCCTTAATCTCAGGGGAATCTCGAACAGCCTGCAGTTACTCAGGTTATAGCTGTATCTTCTACTGCTTTTATCTTCTAGCTTTAAATCCAGCAAGCTTTAGTCACTTGTGCTGGCAACCAGCGAGGTCCCCACGTCAGCATGATAACATGGATGCTTTACACGTCAATTAAATGAGCGTAATTAATCTCATTTTGTATATCTGATAATTACTTTTAGGATTTTGATGATGGTTCTGTTTGTAGCTACAAGCGATTGATCACTCCTGGCATCATTAATGTGGTGTTAGTGGTGGCTGGGTTCAAGTTGGGTTTGGACAGACCATGGTTGATTATGGTGTTTACTGGGTAATTCAGAGTAGCTACAGAATATTTTAGATTACTTACAGACTAGAGCGTAGTTCATAATAACTGTGGTTACATAATCATTTGTTTTAGGTTGATGATGGTCGGCACTGAATCATATGAAGTCATATTACTGACTGAGTATTTGCTGAGTAATTTATAGCTGTTATTCAGTAATTCATTTTAATTACTGAGTAATTCATATCTCTTAATAATATTTCATTGTATATAATAAAGCTAATAATTCATAGTGGTTTTCAGTTATTATTAGTAGTAGTTACTGAAAAAGTCATAGTCATTGTAAATAAATAATAGTGGCTATTGAGTCATTTAGATTAGTTACAGAATAATTCATAGTAGTTACTGGATAATTCATAGTGGTTTTCAGTAAATTAAAAGTGGTTAATGAGAAAATCAGATTAATTGCAGAATAAGTAGTGATTTCAGTAATTAATAGTGGTTACTCACTAATTTGGATTAGTTGCAGAATAATTCATAGTGGTTGCTAAGTCACTACAGCATGAACACATGCTTTTACTGTTGTCAGTTATTCAGCAATTCATTTTAATTACTGAGTAATTCATACCTGTTAATAATATTTCATTGTATATAATAAAGCTGATAATTCATAGTGGTTTACAGTAATTATTAGTGGTTACTGAGTAATTTGGATTAGTTGCCCAATAATTCATAGTGGTTACTGAATAAATTATAGTATTTTCTAATAATTAATAGTGGTTCAGAGTAGTTGTAGAATAAATGTATGGTAGCTACTCAATAAGTTATAGTGGTTTTCAGTAATTAATAGTGGTTACTCGGCCATTTGGATTAGTTGCAGAAAAATCCATAGTAGTTACTTTAAAAAATCCATAGTAGTTATATAAGATAAGTAGGATAATTCACAGTGGTTTTCAGATAATTAAGAGTGGCTATTGAGTAATTTGGATTAGTTGCAGAATAATTCATAGTGGTCTTCAGTAATTAATAGTGGGGGTACTGAGAAATTCAAAATAGTTACTGTATATTTAATTGGAGTTACTGAATAATTCTTAGTGGTTGTTAAGTCATTAATTGTTATTATTAAGTAATTCATAGTCGTTTCTGAGTAATTTAGATCAGTTGCACAAAAATTCATTGCAGTTAATGAATAATTCATAGTAGTTACTGAGTAATTTACAGTGATTGTAAATAAATAATAGTGGCTATTTAGTCATTTGGATTAGTTGCAGAATAATTAATAGTGGTTTTCAGTAAATTAAAAGTGGGGAAATCAGATTAGTTAAAATTCTCAAAAAAGCTGACCATTCATAAAAAGCTGACCATTCATAAAAAACTGACCATTCATTTCAGTTTGTACAGAAGTCCCTGAAGTTACTAAGTAATACACCTTAGTGTATAATAAGACTTTCTGTATTAAGGAATTAATACATTTATTAAAGTACAAGTAACGTTTTCTTTACTTTCAGACACAGTTTTGTGGTTCCAGAGTGGCGCAACTGTCTAAGTGCCTGCCTGTCAAGAGATCATAAGTTCAAATCCTGAAAAAGTCTGAGAGAAGTAAATCCTCAGTTACAGTTGCAGAATGAAGTAGAATAGTGATTTCAGTAATTAATAGTGGTTACTCAGTAATTTGGATTAGTTGCAGAATTATTCATAGTGGTTGCTAAGTCACTACAGCATGAACACATGCTGTTATTGCTGTCTGCTAATGCTGAAGGGTTAACTGGTGTCTATTCAGTTTGTTCCTCTGTGAAAACCTCCTCCTCTCCTGTTTGTTTCTGGACGGCATTCAGGCAAAAAAAAAAGCTCCTGCATCATTTCCTTTTCCTTTTTTAGTGCAGCAACAATTATTTGGATGTGTGCTGGCGGCTGACGGCTGACGGGCCTGTTCTCTGTCGAGTCACAGTGAGTCAGGCCTGGCTGAGCAGGAGCAGGCAGTGCACTGACCCAGGTGATTCTGAGAGCAACTGCCTCCTGACAGGCACTGCTGCAGTCAAACGTGACCAGGCCTCTGTCCAAAACGGCCCTCTGTATGAAACATAGTGCATGTGCTAAAATGTAGGGCATGTGCTAATGGGCTTTTACGGCATATTTAGTGCACTGCGAGACAAACAGAGAGCCATTTTGGACACAGCCTCGAGCTTCAGGAGCCACTCTGCTGTTCTAGGGCAGTGGACCTCAACATGGTGCAGGGGCGAACAAGAACACTTTGGCACTGTAGAAAACTGTAGTGTCTGTTTGCAATAAGTGAACATAGCAAGCTTTCGTAGCTATCTCAGCTTCTCCTAACTCACGTTTTGGCTACCTGTCATCTCAGGTCAGTAAGGGTGAGCTTGCAGAACAAAATGTGAATATGGTTCCCCCTTAAGTTCACATTCCTTTTCATGTTGGATTTTACTGATTTCCCCCTAGTCAATAGTCCCAAAAATTCCCACCCGGGAATTACTGAGGGTAAGGCCTTACTACTCTCAGACTTTACCAGGATTTGAACTTATGATCTCTTGACAGGCAGGCACTTAGACAGTTGCGCCACCCTGTAACCACAAAACTGCTGTCTGAAAGTAACCCCTTAAACCCCTAACGGAGACCCGAAAGTGTTATTGCAAACTTCTATTACTAAAGAAAAGTCCCCGAAGTTACTAAGTAATACACCTTAGTGTGTAATAAGACTTTCTGCGTTAAGGAGTTAATACATGTATTAAAGCACAAGTAACTGTTCCTTTAATGTTTTACCAAATATTTTTTTATTTCCCAATTTGTTGTGTCTTCTTTGTATTTTATTATATTTATTATATATATTATTAATGTAGCTTTTTTTGCAAATGCAAATTTTCCCCCATTTTTTCCCCAATTTGGACTGCCAACTACCCAACCCATACATAATCTAACCGCCCCCATCGCACACAGTGCCCCCACCACCAGTGAAGGCATACTAACACACGCCCCCTCCGATGCGTACGCAGTCAAGACACAATTTTTTAGAACTGCTGGCGAAGCAACGTCGCTGGACAACCAACAATGCGCCTGGAGGAAAGCACCGCATACCTGGCTCCAATGCATCTGCATGTGAGGAGAGAGCGCCATCTACTCACCCTGGAGAGAGCAAGGCCAATTTTGATCTCTCAGGGCCCCGGTTATATTTATTTTCTTTTTTTTTATTATTTTATTTTATTTTATTGTATTTAATTTTCGGGAACTAGTTTTTCCAAGGCGACCCACGTTCAAGGCAGCCCATTGCACAGCCAGGATAGGTCGGTCTTGCCATTTTGTCTAGTGGCTGGTTCTCCAGCTACCCCTCTTTAGTTAATAGAGCGTGGCTCTATCCTCGGTTTGCTTTGATTCCCAGATGCCCAGGCTTGGCCTGTGGGTTTTCGTTCTAGTTCCGTTCTTGCTTTCCCACATTGTATCCCTTTAACTCTAGCTCAGCTCCCGGCTCCTCCCAGTCCCAGGTTTGTTGTGTTCGCCATTTTGGGTTTGGTTTAACCCCTAGTTGCTGCTGACGTTTTTCATACCCTTTGTGTTTGTGCTCGTTTTGTTTAATAAACCTGCTTGCTTTGTATCCATCTCTGCGAGTGTTCATCCCTCTTGGTCTGGCCGTACAAGCCATAACACCTACTTGCTTAAAAGTGCCAAGCTTTGTCTCTTTCTTTCGTACTTGCTTTCTTGGCAAGCTAGTTGAAGTTCGCATGCTTGCATTTTTGCCTCGCCAACAGCACATCGCTGCTTTTGATGTGAGCAAAAGCCAGGCAGAGTATTCCAGCGCTCTGCAAGGGGGTAGCTGAACAAAAGAAAAATGAAGGACAGGAACTACAGGCCCTACAGTAGTGGCGAGTCTGAGAGTGTGAATTCTGAATAAGTAAAAGAATAGGTTAAAGAAATTTCCCCTCATTTTCTTCTCTATCTGCTGCATATGTATCATATCAGTCAGTCAAGAGACTGAGAAGAGTTTTATAATTTGTGGTTTTACTGTATATTCATGGCGAGTTAGCTAGCATACTAATCTAAGTCTAAGTTACTGTAGTATATTTGTGTTATTATCTGGCATAATTATGCTGACTTTAGTATTTTATGATTTGTGGCAACCAAGTAAGCTTCTATGTTAATCACTAAGTTACCTTTTTGGCGGACTGAAGCTGGATACATAAGTTATCCTACAACACAGCAGTGCTGCTGGAGTTCTTAAACACTGTGTCTGTTCACTCACTGTCCAATCGATTAGACACTCCTTCCTAGTTCGTCCACCTTGTAGATGTAAAGTCAGAGACAGACGCTCTCTGATCTGCTGCTGCACAGCTTGTGTCGGTCATCCTCTAGTCCTTCTTCATCAGTGCTCACAGAACACTGCTGCCCACCGGACGCTGCTAGCTGGATATTCCTGGTTGGTGGACTGTTCTGACGCTGAGGTGTTTAAACACTCCAGCAGCACTGCTGTGTCTGATTCACTACTCGAACCTGCAGCACAACACACACTACTAACACACAACCACCATCATGTCAGTCAGTGTGACTGCAGTGCTAAGAATGACCCACCTCCCAAATAATACCTGTGGTAATCCTGTGGGCTCCTGACCATTGAGGAACATAGCTGTATGTTTTGATTAAGGCCAATCATAACTGTATTATCTATATATAAAAAAAATTATATCAGACCACTATAGCAAAGCCATTCATTAAACTAGCAAAGGCCTCAATTATGTTATCATAGGCTTTATGTATGCTGGCTAGTAAAATGAGCTTGCAAAATGATTCTGATATAGCCGTGCATGTGCATTTTTACCTAGTAATATTACTAGTCAAGCAGAGGGGTACATACATGGCCCTCTAAATTCCCTGTGTGCCCCAGTACAACAAGTAGTCTAGAAACGCCCCTGCTAGTTAGAATAAGTCATTCAACCTTCTGGTCCAGCCCCATACAAACCTTTGTACCTGCAGTGTTACAACAGAAGCCACTGGTTCTTATTTCCTCTAAATTCTTTATTGAAATCTGAAATGGTTCTTGCTGTCATGGGCAAAAATCTGTAATAATGGCCGTATAGTTTAAATTATGCAACCTCCAGCTTTCCTGTAGCAATGAAAGTAAATTAAGCTTTGAAAGTTGATGCAAACATCTCAGGTGCCTCAACTTTTGCTCATTACTTACAAACCCTCCATCGGTAGAAAAGCAGTGTTGGAACAGACCACTCTCTAGGGCAGGATTTGGAAAATATTGCATGTCAAGGATTGCTAGAACAGGCAATTAACAAAGGAAGATAGACGGACCATTACAACCCCTAAAAGTGCAGGTCTTTCTCTTAGAGAAGCTTCAGATAAAGCCTGGGTGTCAGTGAGTACAGCTTCCTCAACCATTAAAAAGCACTTGGAACCTGGAGGAACTGAGAAGAGAAGATATGGAGCTACAGGTTTAAGAGCTCCGACAACATCAGGTCAAGCGCTGATGTTGGACGAGGAGGCCTGGCTCTCAGGCGACATCCCAGCTGATCCCAACGGTGTTGAGGACAGGGCTTTGTGCAGGCCATTGCAGTTTTTCCACATCAAACTCATTTAACCACCTCATTGTGGAGCTGGAACAGGAAAAGATACTGATACAAAGCTGAAGCAGCGAACTGTGTAAAATGCCTTAGTGTACTGTAGCATTAGCCTCACCCCTCACGAGAACTAAGGGGCCGAGCTCGAACCCTGATGGTAATAACGGTAATACCATATAGATACCATATTTAAAAATTTTGACGGTATCTCAAAATGAGGGGGTAATTCGAAATGATGACGTCTGCATGTCTATTATCTAGTACACAGCCAAATAATCTTTTTCCCTCATTTGCGTTTAAGAGAGCCATAGGGTGGTGGTGCTATGGGTGCTCACTGACTGATTTTGTCACTCTCTAAAAACAGATGTGAAGAAAACAAGCCCACCATAGTTTAGCGGCACTGAATTCAACTGAAACAACAACAAGTCTAATGAACTAAATAGACCTAAAAACAGTGGAAAACACTTCTAAAACCATTCCCTCAGCTCTGTGCTCTCAGATATGAGGCCTTATCCTCTAACCATGTGTGATTTAAGCCTCAGTTAGTCTAGAACACAGTCTGGGCTGTGGTGTTTAGCCTGCTAGCTAACTTATCTAGGCCTGTGTAGCCATCTACAAGTCCAAACACACCAGTACGGCCCTCTCATTTCACCTTCCTGTTCCTCCCATCACCAGTCGCTCGACTTCGCTCTCTCAGACATGAGTTATAATGGTCAACACTTGTGTCAGTAGCTCAGCAGTTCGTCAACAGCAGCTGGACTGGGCTGTCTGATACTCGGCCGAGCTGTAGCTGAGCTAGCTAAACAAGTGGCTACAGGTCCAAAACCATCAATTCAGCTTTCTGTTCTTTCAACAGCAGTCGCTGGATCATTAGTCACCAGACGCTCGAGTCATTCTTGTCTGAACGTTTATAAGTGGGGATTCAGTCAGACTAACTGGAATTTGTTCTGTGGTGACTGTTAACCTGCTAACTAAGCCTGAATCTCCTGATTCAGAGCAGTTTAACATTTGTAATGGTCAGACTGTTTTTTAAACTAACCCCCCACCCCAGGTAATACCGTATACCACAGTTATATTTCCAGACAGTATAATGGCCATTATTCCTCCTCCATCAAACTCTGCTGTTGCCAGTATGCAGTCTGGTTAGTCTCCTGGCATCCATCAAACCCAGATTCGTCCATGAAACTGCCAGAAAGCATGGTACTTAAACATCACGACACTAATGAAGCATGATACTATTGTCTGTAGTACCCATCCACTACAGGCTGGGTTGAAGCACCTGAGTATCCCTTTAAGCACCGCTTCTTTATATTGCAGCTTTAGCACATCACAGTTGTGACAAGGCCCATAAAGAGGTCACCATTCATTCTGAGCCTGTACCTGCGGAGTAGAACAGACGTTCTGCCCCTAAGGTAGAGAGCCCTAGCAAGCCGGACGGTTAATGCTGTACATCAGTCAAAACGGAGAGTTAAAAGGAACAAGGTCCTCTCTTCAGTGAGGGATCTCATAATGCCTGTGACGGCTCTTAAGCGTATGGCTACTCAGCGCTCGAAAGGCATTAGCTCTGAGACAGGGGGCATTTATTTCTTATTCTCATAGAGAGAAGCAGCCGAGCGGGGCTAAATTGAGATGAATAGCGCTCGGGCACTGGCCTGGCGGTTTAAACGCTTTACCTAGGCGCGCTCAGGCCTACATTAAAACCCCAGTGACATTTATAAGAATTGTAAAACACTGACGGATAAGCCAGAAGTAAGTTACGGCGTCCTCTGCGCAAAAGCAGGGACTGCGGATGATGTAAGGCTCTGTCCCTCTCTGTAATTGCATCGGCTCATGCACACACACACACTTTATCTTTGTTGTTTGCCTACGCTGTCGTGCTAAGGGAAAGACATTCTGAGCTCTTGATGGGAGTCAGTGTTCAAAGATTTTATCCCATGAAATTTTGGAGCAGTTCAATTGGGCCACTCCGCATAGCTAGAACTCATATCAGCTATATCATGATGCTCATTTTTGAAAGCTTGTGTTATCAACGCCCCTGTTACTGGCTAGCAGTAATAAAGCCTATGCTAACAGAACTGACGCCATTGCTAGTTTAAGAACTTAAAAAGCCTATGGCCTTCTGGTGGGCTGAAAGTGGTATTACAACCTTCTATTACCTTATTATTAACGAACTGTCCCACCAGTTTCTACAGAAGTCCCTGTAGTAATTCACCTTGGTGAATAATAAGTCTTGGGGTGTTAGGGGGTGAATGTTCACTCATAATGTTTGGGTGGTTTCTTGACCTTTCTTGACCAGACCTTTCCAGTCTGACTAGAGATTATTGTCTACTCCAGAGTCTTATCAGAGATTGTTGTCCCTGTTTGAGCCTGACTAGAGATTGTTGTCCCCTCCTGAGTCTTATCAGAAATTGTTGTCCCCTCCTGAGTTTTACTACATATTGTTGTCCCCTCCTAAGTCTTACCAGAGATTGTTGTCCCCTCCTGAGTCTGACCAGAGATTTCTGTACCCTCCTGAGTCTTATCAGAGATTGTTGTCCCTTCACGAGTCTGACCAGAGATTGTTGTCCCCTCCTTAGTCTGACTAGAGATTATTGTCTACTCCAGAGTCTTATCAGAGATTGTTGTCCCTGTTTGAGCCTGACTAGAGATTGTTGTCCCCTCCTGAGTCTTATCAGAAATTGTTGTCCCCTCCTGAGTTTTACTACATATTGTTGTCCCCTTCTAAGTCTTACCAGAGATTGTTGTCCCCTCCCGAGTCTGACCAGAGATTTCTGTACCCTCCTGAGTCTTATCAGAGATTGTTGTCCCCTCATGAGTCTGACCAGAGATTGTTGTCCCCTCCTTAGTCTGACTAGAGATTATTGTCTCCACCAGAGTCTTATCAGAGATTGTTGTCCCCGCTTAAGTCTGACTAGAGATTGTTGTCCTGTCGATGCAGTGTGAGATCGACAAAGGTTAGATTGCTGTCCTCCTGATGGCATCAACTTCTGTACAACAGAAGATCAGATCAGACAAGAGAGCTGTGAGATCCAATCTGTTTTCAAAGCTGTTTTTATCAAAGTGTGCTAGTGTGGTAATTAATCAGTAAAGTGTAAATGTTAGCATGTTCAATGTGCGTCCTCTCACACACACACACACACGATACATCGTCATACATCGTCCTCGCCCAATCCATCATGAATTCATGAGCTGAGAAGATGGTGCATATGGACTGGACTGGGGTTAACACTGTTTACATCAAACCGTGGGGGAAAAGGAAAACTTCCATGATATGGAGCCTCTAATTATGCTAGTATCCATTATTTACGCTTGACGGTTAAATTCACACGGCCATTTTCACACTCCGGCTTAATTGAGAGCACAGATTAGAGATCTCAACTCTGGATCTGCAGTCTTGTGGTTTGATCTGTTAGCTTTTAACTCTGAACTCTGTTACATAAACCTCAGACTGATGGAGGGGAATGAAGTCGGGCAGAACAGGAGGTGACCTGCAAGTTGCATAAAGCTGCGGCGAGGACGAAATGAGGCGCTAATTACATGCTTCCTCTACAGGCTGAGCGGCACTTTTCCGCACCTGAAGCCGGGGGAAAAGCACAGGCGATCAAGAGAAGGCTTTTTCAAAAGGTCTCTTCAGGGGAAGCACATTCAGAGTGGCGCTGTGGCTGAGTCAGGGGACGTGTCTCAACTGCTGCCGTTGTTGAAAGCTCTGAATGTCAGACATTAGCTAGACCGGTGCCTCGCCAATGCTGAGGCAACTGCTAACGAGACGCAAGTTATTCCAACCTGCCGTCCCTGCTTTCCATATTATCCTTTCGCCCCTTGTCTCGCCTTCTTTTCCGGAGCTCGGCTAATTCATCAAGTTGCCCCCTTGAGGAGGCAGAAAGTAGAGCGCTCTAATCATGTCTCCTAACATGGGGCTGCCAGCCTGGAGACAGGCCTCTTTGCTCTCTGTCTCCCGATAACAGCCCCAATGTTAGCTAAAGACTGGATCACAGCTGTGTGTGTGTGTGACATAACCTCCTCCTCATCTGTCCTCTACACCATTAAGGCTGTCGCAGACAGACATAAAATACAGTCATAAACACGCCTACATGCTTTCCTACTAGAAACAAGGCATAGCATTTCCTACTCATGAACAAAGCACATCCAGCTCCCTGATGTCCTCATTAGGGCCAAGTCGCTGCAGCTCTGATGGAACTTTAGCAATGTACCAATAACCCCTTTTTTTGCCTATAGGTTATACATATCATTAGTCAGCTTCATCAGTGTGGAATTCCCGTATGTGCTGCATTGTGCTGTTTATGCTTGTGGTACACTACGATTGCTGCAATGATTTTGAAGAATTAATTTGAACAGTTTATTGGATCTCCTTACGGAGCACCTTAAAAAAAAAGATTAAAAAAAGGTAGCAATGGCAGTGAATGAAGGTACAGGGACTAGATGGACAGATGGATGGATGGAGAGGTTGGTAGATAGATGGATGGGTGGATGGATAAATGGAAGGATAGGAAGGTAGGTACATGGATGGGTACATAGAGACAGTACCTATATAGATAGATAGATAGATAGATAGAGCTCTACTCTGATTGGCTGGTTTATGTCACTGCAACGGCTTACAGGATCCACATGAGAATCCACACATAGATTAGCATTATTTTCAGCACTGGTATTAGTTTTTGTCAGAGTTCCTGAGTCTTACCAGGGATTGTTGTCCCCTTCCAAGTCTTGCCAGAGATTGTTGTCCCCTCCCGAGTCTTACCAGAGATTGTTGTCCCCTCCCGAGTCTTAGCAGAGATTGTTGTCCCATTCTGAGCTTCACCAGAGATTGTTGTCCCCTTTCGAGTCTTGCCAGAGATTGTCGCTGTCCTCTTGATTCACTCTCGAGTCTTACCAGAGATTGTTGTCCCCTCGTGAGTCTTACCAGGGATTCTTGTCCCCTCGTGAGTCTTACCAGAGATTGTTGTCCCCTCGTGAGTCTTACCAGGGATTCTTGTCCCCTCGTGAGTCTTACCAGAGATTGTTGTCCCCTCGTGAGTCTTACCAGGGATTGTTGACCCCTTGTGAGCCTTACCAGAGATTGTTGTCCCCTCGTGAGTCTTACCAGAGATTGTTGTCCCCTCGTGAGTCTTACCAGAGATTGTTGTCCCCTTTCGAGTCTTGCCAGAGATTGTCGCTGTCCTCTTGATCCACTCTCGAGTCTTACCAGAGATTGTTGTCCCCTCGTGAGTCTTACCAGAAATTGTTGTCCCCTCACAAGTCTTCTCAATCCCCCCCACCACCCCCCACCCCGCCACCCAAGTCTTGTCATTGTTCTCTCAATGTTAGATTGGCTAGGATTAGATTGTTGTGCATGATGGCATCAACTTCTGTACCACAGAAGCTCAGACAGTCGTGTGACATGAAGAGAGCTGTGAGATCCAATCTGTTTCTGAGCTGTTTCTATCAAGGTGTTGTGCTAATATTTCTGCTCCGTTTGACCCCTGAGAGTCCCACCATCCATCTGAGATAAACACACACACACATGATTACACACAGTCACACACCGTAGTCAAAAAGAAGCATCTAAAATAAGTGAATAACCAATGAGAAGTGGTGGGGGGGCATCCTTCTGACTCATATCACAGCACAGCGGCACGTCTATCAAACAGCAGCTGATATAAAAAGACATAATAAATGGCGTGGGGGTGAAGCTTTTGAGACTGACTGGTGGGTGTACAGCGTCTCTCACTTCAGCCTTTTCTCCATACAGATGAGTCAGTCTGACTGAACCTCAAACAGACACGGCGTACATTTTAAACCCACCTCTGGGCTCTCGGATGAACATTAGCCTGGCACACACCTCAGTGCTTAAATATAGAGCTTTAAAGTTCAAAGACTCCAGCTGTGTACAGTAAAAGCTATCTTTTAATGGCGCAGATTGTAGAGAGTGATGCCGCTTCCCGCTGATGGAGTCTTACTCACTGCAAGCCCAGAATGTTCTACCAAAGGAGTTATTCAGATCAATTCAGCTGTGGTTTTTGACTGCTATCTCCAATAGCTTATTTGGCTCGTCTCCCAGAGCCAAATACACTATGTGTCCAAATGTTTGTGGACACCCCTTCTAATGAATACATTTAGCTACTGTTGCTGACACAGATGCGCAAATGTACATACACGTAACTTGTCTACTCCCTGTTAATAAGTATTGCCAATAGAATAGGATGATGAACTTATTGGCACCCTAATGTCTAATGCCAGGCGTGGGCTAGAGGGGTACAAAGCCCCCCACGGTATTACATGGAATGATGGTTGGTGCTCCATCCAAACCGGCAGACAGACAGATAGGTAGATAGATTGATAGATAGATAGAGCTCTACTCTGATTGGCTGGTTTACGTCACTGCAACGGCTTACAGGATCCACATGAGAATCCACACATAGTTTAGCATTATTCCTGAGTTCCTGAGTCTTATCAGGGATCGTTGTCCCCTCCCAAGTCTTTATACCTTTGGGATGACTTGGGGAATTGGGGATGAGGGGAAGTGGTGATCATCCAACATCATGACCTCACTAATGCTCTTGTTGATGAATGCAATCAGATCCTCACATCAATGCTTCAAAATCAAAAGGAGGGCTTTCCTGGACAGTCAAGACAGTTACTCCAAACAAAACCAGGATAGACTCTTTTTAATTCAGGATAGACTTTTTTTAATACCCTATATTTCAGGAGAAACAAAGAATGAGCATGTGTCCCAGTACTTTTGTCCATAGAGTGTATCACCTACAGACCTAAACCCCTTGTTTGCAGTGAAGCTGGAACGCAGGAGCGCAGCTCAGCTGCAGCCATACTGACTCCCAGCCTGTGATTAGCTCCAGAGACGGGCCTGAGAGAGGACGGAGTCAGATCAATAAGCAGGAAGCGTGATGGAGTACTGTGGACACAGCGCTAATGGGACTAGAAGAACGTCTCCAGGCCGTTCCCAAACCGAGGCTGAAACGAGCTCCGGGCCAGCGGTAAACACCGGGGAATACAGTCTCCTGTACGCCTGCTCTGCTCAGCTGTAATGACTGGAACATGGAGAGGGGTATAATCTATCTTCAACACCACCTGCATCCTCAGCTACAGCCAGGGGTCATGGCACTGTGTTCTCGGCACAGAACTATTTATGCATATGCACTGGCTGATGAAATATTGTCGCAATGCTATTTTTTTAGAATAGACTTCTCATATAAATGCCACAGAGCAATGTTCTGCTGAGCTATAAATACGCTACAGCAGAGAAAAGAGGGGTAAATACACGTCAGTTCATTTTGTAGTAACGCTAACCCTGCACTCACACTAGCCGGCGACTTGCTAAGTTTGTCTCATGTGGGTGAGATAGCAAATATAATATCTATAACAGATATAGATATATGTATCACTATTGTTTCTAATAAATCATTAGTCAATTTGTGAATTTAATGAGTACATTTAAAATGAACAGTGGTTAGGACCCAGTCAACATGCTAATGTGGGGCTCACATGGGTGGAACATGGGCTAGGTGGGTTCCAGGTGGGCATGTAACTTGCTGCTTGTTTAGCAATACACTGTTGAGAATAGGTGGTAGGAACAAAAAGTCCAGAGAGTAGAAGCTAAGGAACTTGGACCCTCCCCCCAAGTGTTGAGCCAATCGCTTGGAATGTCTTGCTTCACCGCGGCATAATTCATTTGTAGATAGTCGCTAAATCGCAGTTACAAACCTCGTAACCCCATAGGAAACGACTGGTCACTTGTTGCTCTGTGGCCTGCTAGAGTGAACATATGGTAAGAGGTAAAGGGGTGTGTCATCGATCGTCATTTTGATGTAATTAAATCTGCAAGATGTAAACAAAGCTTGGCAAAGTGGCTTAGTGAGAAATGCTCCATTGTAGAGAAACGTACCCAGTCAGAACTGTTCATAGTGGTGGTAAATTGAACCTAATCTAAAGACTTTAAAGCAGCGTTATGTAACGTTTTTACCATACAATTCAAGCTTCAAAATCATCGTGATGCTCCACTGGCTTGTAAAAGGGTGAATAGCCTCTCTATCTTTGCTACCCTGGACTTAGCACATAGCTCTAAGTAGCTTCAGTGAAGAGTTTACAAAAAGGCTTCTTGATTATTCATGTAAAATCCTGTAATATTGCTCAAAATGCATTCTGTATCTCTCTGCTGTTCTTGCATACTGCTGCTATAATGCCTGTAAAAGCTGCACTACAGAAAGGTATTAGTTATGGATATGCTGTCTGATGCCTGAGACATTGTATTATGACAGTTCTGGAAGGCTTTTGGCCTACAAGATACCTTTAAATCCCATTAATGGTGAAGAGGTGCATGCAGGGTGTTGTAGGGCTGTAGACATCATCACCCCCACCATTCTGAATGGCTTTGTTTACATCTCAACTGCATTGAAATTTTATTGAAATGTTAAAAAAAAACTGTGGAGTTCAAGTGTATGTTCTCAGCACTGAAGGTCGAATGGCATTAGTATGGAACAGAGTTGCTTATGCCGCGGATTGGGGCGACTCGAGTGTCCTGCTGTTTAATGGAAGTACTCTGAGGCTGGTTTGCTCCCAAGCAAGAGTAAGAGGGAGAGTGTGTGATGGGAACAGTAGAGTGTGAAAGAGCCTGATTGCATGAGCCGAAAGCTCTGGAAATCCAAAAGTGATAGGGAAAGCCGTTCGCTCTGAGCTTCACATAGTTTCCTCATTAGTAACTGTGAGCTAAAGGAGCCAAGTCGACTGCCATGGACACACTTGTGTATAATAGAAGGCAAAAGATGGGACTGATTCAGCAGTAAACATTAGCATATTCTCTAAACAACATGGGTCAGACATGTCCTTTCCGCAGGCCCTCAAGCTGGTCATGCAGTTAGACTAGCTTGGTCAAGTGTCATGCTGGTAGACCAGCTAAACCACCAAACTCTGAGGAAAACTGACCCTATCGACCACAATTGAATATTTATTGAATATTTAATTGAATATTTATGCTAAAAAATGGTGGTGGTCCATCTAAACCACCATGAGCTGGCAAGGCTTGCTGGTTGTTGCTCTTTCCACCTGGAAAGAGCAAGGCCAATTGTGCTCTCTCAGGCTCCGGCTGCTGATTACTTGGGATTCAGGCTACAGGGGCAGCAGTTCGCTGGACAATTTCAAGATTTCACTAGACACTTTTCAGTCCTCCTGGTCTGATTGACCAGTTATTACTGTGTGACATTGATCTGATGATTGATTTCAGAATATTTGGTCTACTTGTTTTCATGACAGATTTGCGAATTTGGTCACTGTCCTAAACCTGGTATTTTTTTTCAATGTTTTTCTTTTTAAGTTTTGGTAGAAATTCATGGTGAATGGACCAATAGAAATGCTCCAATACACTGACTTACTGACCAGTGTGGTGCTTCTAAACCACCATGAGCTGGTTGTGTTTTTTTTTAATATTCAACTATTACAGTAGTGATGGATCATCTCAAGAAGTAGAATGCAGATGGTTTCTTGAAGAGCAGGTACTGTGACGTCCCTGGTGGTGTCTTTAAGACACTGACAGTAACAGACAGTAATTAACAGTAACAAGCTCCCCTGTGTGTTCTTGCTCACTCCACGCTAGCTTCGCTCACAGTGCTGGAAAAACCCACTGAGCCAAAACCAGTGGATGATATTCAGTAGACTGGCTTAAAACCTAGGGGTTTTACCTCACCACTGAAATGCAATTAAGATGGGGAACTGTGGGGGGAGGGGAATGGCCTGCTGCTTAAACTAAGGTGACCATACAGATGTTCAGTGTGGTTAGAATATAAAGGCTGGAGGGCCTTCCAGTATACGAGAGGGACATAAAACCAAAAAAAAAAAAAACTGCAAAATTCGTTTTTTTCATGATAGTGATGGTTTACATTAGTGTTTAGACATTTTTTAGGCTGCTGGCAATCTTCATGTTCTGCTTTCTCTGTCTCTTAAGCAGTCTGACCACTGGTTATGTAGATGTGAGTACATCTAGAGCAGTTATTGTGGAGAGAATGTGGGTATTTAGTGGGTTAAGTGTTTAAAGTTGTGAAAATCCATACACGAAAAGTATAAGGCGACTGTAGAAGCAAATACTGCCCTACAATCAAGGGGAATTCACAGACATGTTACCCAATTTAGAAGTCCCAGCTGGGCACAGATTCAGATTTAGACTCCAAGAAGTGGACATGTCCAGAGAAATGAAGGCGTCTAGTCACCTTATGTAAACACACCATTTTGCACCTATCGTTAGCATTAACTGCAGTGTTTTCCTAGTTCAAACTCAAGACCAGAATTTCAGAACTACAGCGGAACGTGCTGGTTTCCATTTTTCCAGACTCAAAGGAGAGACTTGGGCAATTCACTGCTCTGGCTGAAAGCTCAGGAAGATCAATAATAAGGAAGGAGCAGTTTTGTGAGTAATGGTACTGGTTCTGGGACGCTTGGCTTGAATGTACGTCTAAAGATGTTGTTCTGAAGTGCTTCTCGAGGGTTGTGCACCTGTTCTTATACAGACTCTAAAAATGGAGCAGTTCGCTCAGGAGCTCTGGCCGAAGAAAATATAACTTCCCTTCCAAACAGAAAGCGGTCAGCAGAAATGACCAGCTGATTTATCTGCTGCCCTGGCTAACAAACAAGCATCTTTCACATTTCTTTAATCCAGAGAGCTGAGGAAATGTCTGGACCGACTCAGTATGTTAACACAGCATGCTAGCTCACAATCTCACGTCAAAGTAAAACACTTGGGGATAGAAATGTTTAGGAAGTTCTTCAAATAATAAGAATTCAAATGATTGCCTTCACCTGGAGGCTGCGTGCAATACTGCTGCAAGCTATGTATTCTACAAAGTACTTTCAGCTGAATACACTGTCTTTGGAACAGCATATTAAACATGCAGTCAAAAACATTCACCACAGAAGCACTCTTTTCACAGAAATACACCTTGCCAGTATATATATATATATATATATATATATATATATACACGTTTGTGGACCCAGCTCTGATAGCAAGACTTTTCAATGAGCTTTTGGAATAGCCATCTTCTTGGTAAAATGCGGTCACCTCTCGTTTGGCACGTCACATTTTGGCCAAAAGTTGGTGGACAAAGCTCTATTAGCCAAATGTACTGGTTGAAGTTTTGGGACCAACCATCTTTTGGACAAAGGTTTTTGGAACTGCACATTTAACTACACACCAATACTGTAAAAACACCTTACCAACCATAGAACAATCTACATTGTTCTATAGAAACAGCTATACCATAGCAACCACCTGAGATAACATAGCAAACCACTTTAGCTATTCTGAAGCAATTTTGTCAGGAAACACACACCATATTTAAACTTTACATAACCAGGCCTGTCACATTGAGACTCACTGAAAGCATGTAATCACTCACACAGGCCACAGGACAAACGCTATTCTATGAGAAAGGGGCGTCGGAGAAAAGTTCTGCTCTTTCAAGTCACCCTTGGAGCAGACTTCTTACTGGTAGGATGATACATGTAGCTCCAGGACCTGATGATAAATGGTAATTATAATGGAGATTGGGCACAGGACCAGAACAACGCTGTTGCTTTGTCTCTGCCGTAGCAATTTAGCGCAAAAATTGAAGGTCGCTCAAATGAAAGGAGGCAGAGAGAGGGTGGGCGGTGGCAGTGAGGGAAAGACAGATGTGGAAATGAGCGGAAGAAAAGAGGAAGATCAAGCGAAAGGAAGAGATTGGACACGCTTTTCAGAGTCAGAAAGAAAAGCCAAAAGAAATGGGAGTGAGGCCACAATCAGCAGCACGTGACATTCCATTATGCTCTGATTTAGTTTGATACAATGAGAGCAAAGTCCTCCACATTGGACGAGGCCTTGAGCTGAAAAATGGTTGGTCTGTATGATCATGGAGGTGGAGTTTGGTGCAACTGATCCAGAAGAGACCTATGTGCATATACTGTACATTATACTGTACAAGTGTGTGTGTATTGGATCGTCCCCAAAAGCTGTATACAAGCACACTGTTCCAGAACGGTGTTGATATATCAAACATAACCGGAAAAAAACAGGTGGAATACAAATAAGAAGAAGAAGAAGAGGAAGAAAAACAAGAAGAACAGAAGTCCGCTCAAAGCTGCGGGAGAAACAACAGGTCCTCTCATTAGATCTCCTTATTTTGCCATGAAGAAGCTCTCTGCCAGTGTACACACTTCTGTTGTCACCACTGAGTTCTTTTTCAGTCAGTGAGACATGGCTTATGGGTCAATTTGGGCCTATTTAATTGGCATGACAGTCAATTGTAACAGAACCTGCGTGGGTATACGGTAACGTATAGTCAGCTGGAGAAAAGTTCCGCTTGGATCCAGCTTGCATTCAGATTGCTCATTTTCCACCTGCTGCTTTCTAATGTACACTCTGGCTAATGAGAAAGGGCAGCTGCTGGAGCACCGCAAAATGATCCCGCACTTCAGGGCCACAGTGACGACTTGGAAATTTAAGGCCAGGAGGGTCAGGAGGGCGATTTGACTGGTGAAATTCGGCAAGGCTGTAGAAGAAGAGGTAATTTATGAGACTTTCTAAGTTCATGACATGTTCCCCAACCACATTTGGGATCTGTTTGGTGCCTGGACAAAATTCCTGCTATCGCAGTCTTGCCATCATTGTGCCAACCTGAAAGAGCACACCGAAGGTCTTGAAGGTTTGTAAAGCTTTCCTCAGTCCTCTACGAGATAAGAATGAGTTAAGAGGCATTTTGCCAACATGATCTAAAGCCCAGTGATTGAGGTTAAGTGGAGTCATCTTCAGTGCAGTTAATAGAGTGTGTGTCGAATAGGGCTTTCAGGCAAAAGCCTCCGTTCCCTTAAAGGAACCGTCAGATTGCCATGGAAAGCTTATTTGTCTGAGTGTGTTCTCAAGCCTTCTGGACTGTATGGCTAGGAAGAATCCTGTTCTACTGCAGTTTAAACCCCTTCTGAGCTTTAAGCTACACCTTGCTGTCAGAGAAAGCACACTAATATGTCCCTTTATCAAGTAAGCTACCTGGGCATTCAGTCAATGTCTAGGTCAAAGGTGTCCAAAATCGGTCCTAGAGGCCTGGCGTTTGTTAATTTCCCTGCTGTAGTCATGGATATTAGGCTCCATGATAGGATATTACACTGAGCCCTATCACAGGCCCTTGGAATCAACCTAAGTACAAGCCAACCACACACTCCACACCCCCATACAGCGCCTCTGCTACTGTAACACAGCTACTACATCTCATAATTAAGAAAATCTAAGTTGAATCGTGTTTGTTTTATCAGGGATATCAACAGGTTTGAAGCCTCTGTTCTAGAGCATCAAGTCACGGCACAGAGTATCAAGGGGTTCCAAAAGAGAACCACTGCCCCAGGGTTTAAGGTTTTACTATGCTAATTCTTAAAGCTGGAATGCTGCCATTCTCTGAAACTATTATACAGAGTCATTACCAAAGTCATTCCAATCAGCTTTAGGAAAGGACAAGCTAAGAATGGACCCAGAAAAGGAAGCCAGAAAAAGAGCAGCTTCAGAGACAGTGGTTTTGTAATAAGTGTCTTTATAGTTGAAAAGATCATACCTAGAATCTTGGCTTCTCCACTGGGCATCTATGCTGACTATGCTGGAAAATGCCATACACAAACACAGAAGCCAGTTTCTACAGAACAGAACAGGCGTTTGATGCCTCACTTCAACAAGGATTGTAAATAATGCAGGTCTAAGGATGCTCTGGCCTAAAGACATGCCTGCTATATGTTGGAAGGTCAGAAAGACTCAGTCCAGGGCCAGGAAGTCAGCTCCAGTATTATTAGTACATGTCAGATCAGCGGAAGCAGAAGCGTAATGTGTAACATATCCTGGAAGCTTCCCAGAGGCTCAGCTTGAATCCACCAAGAGCCTGGAAATAAAAGTAGAAGGCCATATGAAGTCTGGAGGCAAGTGTTCTTCAGTGAGGTGAACTCATCGATCTACCAATTGCTTGTAGGAAAGATGCCATCGCAAGAGGAGTCGGAGATATGACCTTAAAGATTAGTGGAGGTGAGTGGAGCTGCTGATGAAAGCCACGTTATGAAGCATCCACGCCGAGAATAATGGATCATGAGCTGTCAGAACAGTGTTTTAATGGACGTCTGATGGTTCACTGGGAGGTAGTGGAAGCCTGAAAGGTCAGAAGAATCTCGGTTTTGGCAAACATGCAGTGTAAAACAATGGAAAAGTTATGAAAACTCTCCAAAATGTCAAGGCAACTTCCTGCACCAGATTTTTGAGTTTGGAGGCCGACTCAAACTTCTAAGTTTCGAAGAAGAAAAAAAAAGGACAGTTGAGACATGCCAACCCAGGCCAACAGATTTCACCATGGTATTCAGCCAACAAGATTCTCTGCAAGCAATTTTGTGTTACACCTTAGGGAGTGTCCCAATTCAGGGGCTGCATCCTTCGAAGGATGGGGGATCACTGACGAACACTTACAAGGGTTAATTTTTTGATCTGGACTGTAGATGATCTGACAAGAAACAGGCATATTCTGCTTCATCCAAGGGCAGGAGATCCAAGGAGAGACAGGGCCGATGGGTGTATTTAGAGTAGGTGAATGTGAAAGAGTGGTTTGGGTCCTGCACAGTCTCTGACCACAAGACCCTCCAATGTATTGTGAGGTCATGGACATTTACACTGCCCGCTGCATCTGCAACGCAACCAACATCGTGGATGACTCCAACCACCCTTTACACAGACTGTTCTCCCTCCTGCCATCAGGAAGAAGGTACCACAGCATCTGGTCCAACATGACCAGGCTCTGCAACAGCTTCTTCCCCCAAGCCATCAGACTTCTCAACTCCAGAGACTAAACCCAGACAATATGGGAAGTATTTTGCACTAATAACTTTACTACCTCACTGGACTCAATATTTATTGCACACTGCATAATTTGCTCTGTACTCTGTATGTAGTTCAAATGACAATAAAAGCCTTGACTTGACTTGAGTGCATGACATCGTAGCTAAACAAAGGATTCGCTTGATGTCAAGCAACCCTAGGAAAACAAAGTGCACTTAACTGTATTTAAACCTACTGAGATTTATCGAAGTATGCAGTAAATACTCTAGTATTTATCAGGTATGTTTTTATAATTTTTTGCTATGTATTATTTATTTATGTCATATGTTAAAAAGACATGAATATTATGCTTTCATAATAGCCTCTCTTACACTGAACACCTGCCATGACCCGAGTAAAATAGGAGGGTTCAGCTCTCTGCCTGGCTAGCATTGTTCGGTTTCCCTCCGGCCATTTGCGAGATGCTTCGTGGGCGTGCGAGGCTAGCGGGTGTGTCTCACAGGCTAGATTTGTTTGCGTTTTCGCTCTGTTCGAAGCTTTGCCGTTAATCTGTAATTAACTTCAGCCTAGCGGAGAGAGAATGTACAAACTCGTGGGGCCTAAATTGCTCGCTGCCAAATTGAAATGTAAATTTGCTCCGACTCCGCTCTCGTTTAAGCGCTGCTTGGAGACAGCTCGACAGAGACGGTGTGCGACTGCAGAACATCCCGCCCTGGTGGAAAACACCTAGCAGGCCCGATCTAAATGAGATTTTCTCTATTTATGAGCTCACTGGGCGTAGCACTGAGGTGGAAAATGAACGGTCAGACACATTAGTCTCACAATCCGTAAAAGACAGATTTCTTATCATGAATCATTAATGAGAGCTTATTCGTGACAGAGATATAATTGCGATTAGAGACAGAGTTCTCTGCTTCCAGTTGTAGCTTTAGAAAACAAGCACTTATTGGCAGTGTCAGTGATTTTATTGGGCCACTGAGGAGGTGGGCTGAGGGGAGGCTACTGCAGCAGGTTATTATGCTTCCTTAAAGCAGATTCATACTAATCAACTTACCCCAGTACACCTTTTCTTCTGATTACAAAGCCATCTTGTTTGGGCCTCCCATTTATTCTTATATACTGTCCTCTCGGGGCACAAACTAGTAGTATCTGACAAAGTATCTCATCCCATTTACTTCTCAGCCCTAGAGTGGAAAGCTGAACCTCAAACACACCGTTGTCTCCTGCTGTTTAAGACAATCTATCCATATGTTCTGTACGTAACTTTAAAAAGTATCAATTCTGGGATGTGCTGCCTGCCATCGGCAGCCGGAGCCTGAGAGAGCACAACTCGCCTTGCTCTCACAGGGTGGGTAGATGGCTTTCCCGTTCCCCACATCATGGCGGCCGGCATGGGTGTTTACCGGCCGGCACAGGCGTCTACTAGCCGATGCATTAGAGCTGGGTATCTGACGCTTTTCTCCAAGCGTGTTGGTTGCCCCGTGATGTTGCATCGGTGGCAGTTCGGGAAAGAGGCGGTGGATGGTTGCGCATGTGTTGGAGGAGTCATGTGTCAGTCCTCACTCTACAAGTGTCGGGAGCATTACATATGATAGGGGGAGAGCACTAACAAGTGGGTTGGGTAATTGGCTATCGAAAAATTGGGTAAAAATGATATATATAAAATTTTAAAGACCCCAAAGCTGTTAGGCTCTTGTTGGCTTTTGGACACACACACAGCCCAACCCCAAGTTGTGGGGCGAGCATCCATGCTAGGCTAAAAGCTAACACTACCAGACCCGCCTTTACGTTTTCCAACGTCCACTCCCTCGAAACAACAAACTGGGCTACCTGAGACTACAGCTAATCACATGTCAGAAAGGGAAGCACTGTGTGAGGAAACCAAACCCAGGGAGGAGAGCGAGTATCATCCATGCTAGGCTAAAAACAAAAACTAGCCAACCAGCTTTTATCATCTCTTTAGCAAGCTAACTGTGCATTGTGCCGAGAGCAATGTGAGAGGACACAGTAAAGACAGCAACACTATTTGCTTTTTTTTTTTTTTCATAAGCTCACCATAAAATCAGTGAGTTTCATTCTAAGGCAAAATAACAGGGTGGTAAATAGGCTTGTAATACTGCGTTTGAGCATTTTGGACTCCAACCAGTGTCACATACTTATTATTTATACATCAAAGAACAACTTAATATGCTGAAAAAATGAATTATATGACACCTTTGAAATATGGACAAATATGGACAAAAGTATTGGGACACTGGCTCATTCATTGTTTCTTCCTAAATCAAGGGTATTCAAAATAATTTATTCTGCTTTTGTTGAAGTAACTGTCTCTACTGTTCAGGGAAGAAGGCTTTTTACTAGATTGTGGAGCATTGCTTTGAGGGTATTATTGCATTCAGCGACAAGAGCATTAGTGAGGTCAAGCTGTAGGCATGGATCCAATAGGTTCATGTTTATCAGCTCCAGAGAGTCCTATTCTGTTAGCAGTACTTCTCCACAGGGACTAGACAAGCTGTGTGTGTTTGTACATTTGCACATCAGTGTCAGCAATGGGTGGAACTTAAAATAGCCGAATGCATTTTTTAGAAGGGGTGTCCACAAATATTTGGACGTATAGTGCAAGGTATATAGTGTATGGTATATGTGCTCTGGTATTCTTTCCTCTGCAGCGGCATTTTGATGCTAGGCCTTTTACAATCCCTAATCAACCTCTAATCTACATTTCTTCAAATGTGATTCGATACTCAATCAAATTTCAATTTCTTCTAGATGTGTTCAAAGATAGCCATCAAAAGAAGCCATCTACAAATAGGTGCACTCTGATAGAGCGGTCCATAATGGGCTTGTACCGCGATGCATCTCTGCACTACATCCAGAATTCCAAATTACTTGCTGCAGTGTCTAATCAGTCAGTCAGATGCAGTTGCTTGGACAGTTGCTTAAAAGAAAGAAAGGCAACTTCTATCCCTGCTGAAAACACCAGCTCAAGACCAGCTTTTACTGGTTTTCAATGGTCTGAGCTGGGTTTTGAGGGTCAAGGTGGTTGAAAAGCAACCGGACGAAAACATACCCTATGCTGGTAAGCCAGCTGGCTAACCACCTCTTAGCCTCTTGTGTTGCATGTATTATGCATTTGGTCATGCTGGTCATCCAGCTTAGTCAAGCTTGGTTAGGCTGATTGTTGACCAGCTTGTAGACCAGTTAAACCATCAAACGGGGAAAATAAAACCCCACATCCAACGCTGGTCAAGTGCTAAGTTGGTCGACCGCCTTAGTTTAAGGGGTAACTATCGACCACATCAACACTACAACAAGACGGACTAAGAACTATAGAGGACTTATATGTAGATGGGACCTTTATGTCATTCAATCAATTCAAAGATAAATTCAGCCTTTCTCATATACATTTTTTCCGTTATCTACAGCTTCGACATTATGTGAGACAAAATATTTCTCATTTTGAATCAAAGCCAAGTGATCACACACTATTTCGTTTCTTACGCACAGACCCCACATCTAAACAATTGATTTCACATTTTATTACAGTTTTGAGAGCTACTCCAGACACAACTAAATTTAGAAGGCTTGGGCGAGAGAGATAGATAGCGAAATTACAGAAGAAGTGTGGGTGGAGAGTTTGTCTCGTGTATTAAGCTGCTCTGTAAACTCTCGATACAGGCTGATTCAGTTTAAGGTGCTTCACCGGCTGCATTACTCCAGGACTAAATTACATAAGATTTTTGAATCCATCTCACCTCTTTGTGAAAGATGCAAAATTGAGGAGGGCTCTTTGACTCATCTGTTTATAACCTGCCCTGTGCTACAGACCTTCTGGTCAAGAATTTTTGATTGGCTTTCCAAAACTCTTGAAATAAAATTAGACTTTGATCCCATAATCATAATTTGTGGGTGTTCTGCATTATTATTTACCTTTCCTTACAAGATACAACGGGTGGTGATGGCTGCTATGATTGTGGCTAAGAAGCTGCTCCTTTTGAATTGGAAATCGCCTTTCGCTCCATCGTTCAAGCATTGGCTAGCTGAGATGCTTAATTTTGCCTCTTTGGAGCGTGCATGTAGCCGTGGACCAAGTGCACAGAAGTACATTAACCAGATTTGGAATCCAATAATTAGTTATTTCAAGTAAATGTAAGACCATAAATGTAAGTAACTGTAAGACCATCATTTGTTGGCCCTTTTGTTTTTTTGTTTTTTTCTCGTTTATTTATTTATTTATTTTTTCCTTCTATGCTGCTACTGCAGATGTTACTGTCATTGTTGCTGTTATTTTTATTTTCTATCACAATATTATTGTTGTTGTTGTTATTATTACTATTATTATTATTATTATTCTATTTCTTTCTTGAATGTGCTCGACAGGAGGGGGTAGGGTTTGTTTGATATGTACTTTTTTTTGTTGTTGCTTGTTTGTTTGTCTGTTTGTACTGATTATACAACAAAAAAAAAACTAAAATAAAGTATTTAAAAAAAAACACTACAACAAGACCAGCTTCTCGAATTGTAGCCTGCACATCAAATTTGCCAGTGTTAAATCAACACTGTTAGGGCCCTATTTTAGCGATATTTTGGCAAGATGCCAACCGCGCACCTTGATTTATGGCGTGTCAGTGCATCTTTGCTATCGTAACCATGGAAAAAGTACACCTTCCACAGCTCGAAATGTGCAAAAAGGCATGTACTAAACCTCTTAATTAATCATGGGTGTGTTTTTTGGGCGTAACGTCCAATAAACCAATCAGCATGTCACTCGTCATTCCCTTTACGAGCCAGGTGTGGTCTGACCTTGCCGGATTGCTATTTTAACAGTGCAGTAGGGCGCGTTGGGCACATGCCTGTGTTGACAATTCACTGCCAAGATAGCAATGAACGTCTGACTGTTGAGGCTGCCTGGGTTGTTTTTAGTTTGTGGAGCTCCAGTGTTTTCCGTTGCCAAGATAGCAATATGCCAGAAATTGACCCAAACACACCTCATTTCGAGACCACCACACCCATCGGCTTAGATATATTCGCAAGCACTGTTGCTATTTAATCAACACAGGTGGAAGACATGGAAATAGACTGTTAGCGGGGTGTAAGATAGCACT
The DNA here is from genome assembly GCF_030463535.1 of Salminus brasiliensis. NCBI lineage: Eukaryota > Metazoa > Chordata > Actinopteri > Characiformes > Bryconidae > Salminus > Salminus brasiliensis. Next base: position 32,018,061 of record NC_132891.1, on the reverse strand, counting down.
GAGCATCGCGACAAGCCTTGCGCAGGGTGTAAGATAGGGCCCTTAGTGTTTAATTAACACTGTTAACTCAGTGTTGATTGGCTGGACCTGACAGGTAGCTGGATTGCCTGCCACTTTGTGACCAGTTGTATGTGTAGCATGTTAGCATGCAACAGTGCCACTGAGGGGAAAGACTGTACGACTGCAAGACAGAACGTACAGTTAAATCCCAAGGCACTTCTGGGTGCTAATGGCTAACATCCTCAGAGGTCTATTTGCAAGTACTTCACGTGTGTGTATTCCTAGCATGAGTCGTGACACCGCGGCCTACATGACCTCGTTTTCCATTCTCAGTCGACGGATCACGGGAGAGCTCAGTTTACCACTCGAAGCCACATGCGTGAGCGGAATGATGCAGCGCGAGAATTAGCGAGTGGGGCTCTATTTCGGGGGGCTGTGAGAGTGACAGACAGCACGTGGGAGATGTACTTGTGTGCAGAAGAAGAACTCGTCGTACTTTATTCTGTTCCATTATGTGCACTAATTAAGTGCGATTATAGTTGTGAGGAGCTTCTGAAAGGTTTTAGAGGAATTTTCTCCACCATTTGGTTATCTGCTATCGGTTGCATTGTGTAATCTAAGCAGCAAGTCGCTGTTCCCGCGGGGAGGATGGCAAAACAACACACAGCGTTCAGCTGGAGTGCACAATAGGATTAGCTACAGTGTGCCAACAGGCAGAGTTGGGCAAGTCTAAAATTAAGCATGATTAAAAGGAAGGAAGAAGGGAAGGAAGACACCATTCTTCAATAGTTGGTGAGTGGTGGTTGGTGTGGCGCTACATATAACACCACTACCTGGCACTGAGCTACCACAACATGTGGGAGACTGGGGTTCGATTCCCAGCCTGGGTGACTTTGCTGTGTTACACCAATAAGAGTCCTTGGGCAAGACTCCTAACACTACACTGACCCACCTCTGTAATACGAGTAACCTTGTAAGTCGCTCTGAATAAGTGCGTCAGCTAAATGCCATAAATGTAAATGCAATAGTTGGGTTTTATCCATTTACAGGATCACAGTGGATTGAGATGTATGCATTGCACTGGACGTATATTCAAATGTGTATAAATGCTCTATTACATCAACACTATTTTGCCCTTTCCTTTCACCCCAAGATTCATTTGTTTTGGCCCAGTTTTCCCCTAAATTTAGTCGTGTCCAGTTCCAGCCGCTAGCTAGGTCTGGCCATCTTTCCAAGCTGAGCTTTCCAAGGCTGCCCCCATTGTAGTTACATACCACATCACACCTATTGCATTATTCTGGACTGTTTCTATTGGTCCATTAATACAAACTACAAAAAGATGTTTTTTAAGGGGTTGAATTGATGTCAACTATTCTGTTGTTTATCTAAAGCAAAAATTTGATTATTTAATAAAAACCTGTTATTTAATGCATTTATTTAATTCAACCTGTTGGGGCCTACCAAGCTGTCTAAGTGCTGGCCCAGTCATCAGGAGGGCGCCATTTCGATCCCCTGTCAGCAATGCGTGACCAGACCACAGTCCAGTCTCTCTGTGGCCTGCTTCCACTTTGTACAGTGAGTGTGAATTTTATTGGTGTAGAAATGATGTACACATTGGAATGAAGTAAACTGAGCACATTACACGCCTCCCGCCGGCGGGGGGGTTGTTTGTGTTTGCTGAGGTAACTCGGTGTTCTCCACACTGAATGTAGTTATGAACAGCATGTGACAGTGTTCCTGTCCTGAGAGCTGGGAGATTAGCAGAGCTAGCACGTCTGTGTGAGGGTGATAGCAGGCCAGCTGTATCTACAGCACGCTCTGATGAAGCGTCCAGACTGAAACGGAGCTCAGTGCCTGCATAGGGAGCTGACTGGCAGGAGGGTTTATATTGGCAGAGGATATTAACTGGTGAGACAGGGTAATGGACTCTTTTCAGTGTAGCCCCTCTTCATTACTGAGCCTGTGTGTAAGTGGATGAGGGGCAGCTTTCCCCTACTGCATCCCCATTATTGACCTCTACCTTGTACCTTCAGTCACTGTCCATTTCTGGCCACTAGGTGTGATAACAGTCACACATAGACTGTAGGCCAACTGTGGCTGCACAGATTGTAAGCTCTCCACTATCCATTCCAGAGCATTTCCAAAACAGTGGTCAGTACCTACCAAAAGTAAGTAAGTAGAACCGGTCCATTGAGGCCCCACCTCACAACTCGCAGGACTTAATGGACCTACTGCTAACGTCTGGGTGCCAGATTCCATAGTCAGATAGTCAGATCTGTTGTGGTGCCAAAAGCGGGACCTTCTTAATATTAGGGAGGTGGTATTACTGTTATGGCTAACCGGTGTATGTTGGCACCTGTTTGACACTTTATTAGAATCACCCTCAGTTACAGATGCTATTGCTATAATGTTGCTAAATGCATGTTGGTGGTTGCTATGGTGTTGTTAGGCAGTTGCTGTGGTGTTGCTATATGCCTGCTATAATATTCCATGTGGTTGCTATGGTGTTGCTAAGTGGTTGGTAAATGGATGCTTTAGCGTTGCTAGGTGGTTGGTATGGTATTTCAAGTGGAAGGTGTTTAAATGTAAAGACATTACTATTATTATTATTATTATTATTACTATAATTATTATGAATGTTATTATTATTAATGTCTCCTGGATGTAGGTCTCTTGTCAGATAAGACAAAATCTAGGTTGTCTGGCCAGAGGTATGTTTGGAGTAGTAAACATAATTTATTCAACCCCAAGAATTCTGTGCCAGCTGTTAAGCATGGTGGTGGTAGTGTCATGTTCTGGGGCTTTCTGACCCTCAAACCCTAAACTAGACATAACTGGGTGTTCCAACAGGATGGTGACCACAAAATACATAAACTGTGCTTAAAAGTTGAGTCCGTGCCAGGAAGCTAAACAATTTTGAACTTCAGAGCCAGCAAGTGTAGCTATGAGGGATGTGTACCTAATAAACTGACAGCTCTGTAAATCAGGGAGGTGAACTAATCAGAATATAAATATAGACACTGTTTGAGGGCAGCTGGAGTAACAAATGCATCCCCCTTTCATGCTGTGCCTTCAAAAGACACTTCGAAATGTCACTGCAAACACAGATCAGATCACACTGAAAGTGTAGATGCACCAGAAGGCTCTCTGCGGCACGGGATTCCTCTTCACAGGGCTGAGCTCTCGCTGTCAGACTGTCTGCATGAGAAAATCATGCACGTCTGTAAGGTGCATCCTTCTGTACAAAGCGAGTGGGTGTAATGAAGGCATAATTCCTCACCTCTCCGCGCTGCGCCGTTATTTTCCTCGTGGTGCTGTCTTGTTAGCGCCATGCGTTCCTTATTGCTCTGTCCCACCGAGTCGTTCCAACATCCCTCCAAAGCGAATTAGTTGTGTCGAAAGTGCACCTAATAAACGCGTGTGGGGAGCCGCCTCATATTAAGAGCCTAATTTTAAAAGCCGTACTAAACAAATTGATTCAGACTTGTCCACAATCAAATCTCTGCAATGAAATCAAAGCTTTTATCGCTTTGATTATTGAGCGAGCACCTACAGACTAATCAGGGCCTTATTTATTTATTTATTTGTTTGTTTGTTTGTTTTTTATTTCTGCTGCAGTAAGCTCTTTTTTGGTGATTAAAAAACTCCTGCAGAGATTTGATTATAAATTTAAAGTTGCCTTCAAGCACTGCATCTTTAATTCATCATCAGCAGCACCGAGGTGAACGAGATCCCTACTTTTCTGTGAGCAGATCATCTGGAAGGTTTGTCTATGAGAAAATATCTGCAGACTGTGAAACGAGGTGGCTCACACGTTCCAACTGAATTCTACTGCGTCTAATAATGACTTTAATAAAAACTAGGAAAGGGCATTTCCTAGGCTGACGCAGCTGAAAGCAACACTGTGTAGCATTTTTACCTCAAAAAAACAGCTTCAAAATTATTGGGATGCTCCACGGACTGTAACGGTGTGGGGTTTGGACTCAAGTGCAATCAGAACTCGTTTTATTATGATGAAATGGTGTGTGCTTAGTGACTGCTGGGCTTGAACTATCAACCCTGGTCATGGGAGCCCAGTGTATTTTCACTGTGCCACCACAACTGTGAGAGGTGGCACTATAAACACTGGTCATAAGCAACACAAAAAGGCGGGAAAACAAACAAAGGAAAACCAGGAGAGACATTAACTCAAACTAAAGACAACTCAAATGCTTTTCTCTTTTCACTTTTCTGTTCACAGCTGTTCACTTTTCTCTTTTCTGTTCACAGCTGTTCACTTTTCTCTTTTCTGTTCACTTTTCTCTTTTCTGTTCACAGCTGTTCACTTTTCTCTTTTCTGTTCACAGCTGTTCACTTTTCTCTTTTCTGTTCACAGCTGTTCACTTTTCTCTTTTCTGTTCACAGCTGTTCACTTTTCTCTTTTCTGTTCACTTTTCTCTTTTCTGTTCACAGCTGTTCACTTTTCTCTTTTCTGTTCACTTTTCTCTTTACAGCTGTTCACTTTTCACTTTTCTCTTTTCTGTTCACAGCTGTTCACTTTTCTCTTTTCTGTTCACAGCTGTTCACGTTTCTCTTTTCTCTTTTCACTTCTTTTCACTTCTTTTCACAACATAAACCCACTGTTACCGTTTACCCCTCTACAAAGGTGCGCCGTGGAAGTGTGTCTGGCTGGGTGTATTTATACCATGCCACACAGGTGGGCCTGGTCAGCGTTGATTACCGCTGGGAATTCTGGGGCTTGGAGTTCTTTGCTCCAACCCCACCAGCTTTCCTACTTTGCTGGCCAGGCCCCCTGCTGGTGGCTGGCGGTACATGCTACCTGCTCACAGTAACAGGGAGCATAACGTCACTGTCGTTGCTACTCTGGGCTTGAAACGCTGCTAGCTGAAGTATGGAACTTTGGCAAAGTGGGCAGGATAACGCTTACGAGAACAGCGTAAACCAAAAATAGCACTTTACCAGCTCTTTCACGTTCAGTGACGGTTCTGTGTCTTTTAGCTTGCCCTTTAGACGTGGCTTAAAGCACAAATTAAACTTCCCGCCTGCAGGGGGAGCCCATGAGCAAGAAGCCCATAAACCCATGTTGCTTTGAGTAGTTCCTATATCCAGGCAGTTGTGAGGCCATTGCTTTGTGATCAATGGGTTGAAACTGTTTTTGCTATGGCGTTGCTATGGCGTTACTACCTGGTTGCTATGGCATTACTACCTGGTTGCTATGGCATTCCAGGTGGTTGCTATTGGGTTGTTAGCAGGATGGTTGCTTTGCTGTTGTTGGGTGGATGCTATGGTATCTTAGTTGGTTGCGATGGTGTTACTAAATGCTTGTTGGTGGTTGCTATGGTGTTGTAATGCGGTTGCTGTGGTGTTGCTAAGTGGCTGCCATGGTATCATAGGTGGTTGCTAAGTGGTTGTTAGGTAGATGGCATGGCTATTGTTAGGTGGTTGCTATGGTGTGTGGTTAAGTTGTTGCTAAGTGGCTGCTATTGAGTTGAACATTACAAACGGTTCACAGCGTTGTCCAAATGCTCCCGATCTCAATCTGATCGGAGGCCCCATCTCACAACTTACAGGACTAATGGATCAAGACTACTGTCTTGTTGCCAGATACCACATGACACGGTCTTGGAAAGGCCTTGACAGACCAGAGCTGTGTTGGTGGCTTGAGGGGGACCTACACAGTCCAGGTTGTTGGAGGTGGTGTAATAGTGTGGGGAATGTCTGCTTGGGATACTCCGGGTCTGTTGGTCACAATCAATCATGGCTTGAATGCCACAGTCTATTTGAGGATTGTTGCTGACCATGTGCATCCCTTCCTGACCACAATTTACCAGTCTTCTAACGGCTACTCCCAGCATGATGATGCACCATGGCACAAAGCAAAAGTCGCCTCAGACTGGTTTTATGAACCTGACAGTGAGTTTCTTCTGTGTTCTTCAGTGTTGATTCTTCCAAATCATAGGATCTACATCCAGTGGAACACCTTTGGGATGTGGTAGAATGGATATTCGTAGCGTGAAAGGGTTTCTGAAGGGTTCCTGCAGGAACTGCTTGATGCAGTCATGCCAACATGGACCAGAATGCCAGGGGAATGCTTCCAACGTCTTGTGAAATCCATGCCATGAAGAATTGACGGTATTTTGAGCTGAAACAGAGGAAATCTATTTACATTGACTTCCATTAAACATAATAAAGGTTTTGTCTATTTCCTGTAAAGTTGCCATTTTGGAGATACAAGGATTTTCTGTGACATTTACTATATAAATATATATATGGCCAAGAATGCAGTCACTCATAGGGTCTTTGCAGTGCAAGTCTTTAGTGGTTTGGAATAAGTGGCTGTGCTTGCTGCAGGTGTTCTGGCTCCTGTACTGAGGGGCTGGCATGTCAGCTGTCTCCCCAGCCTGTCCCCAGAGGCCTGCGTTTCAGAGCATGGCCAGGCTTTACAGCTGCTTTAAGTGCACTTGACTGCTATCTGCACCACACAGGCTTTGCCTACAGGGCAAATCATTTTCAGGCCTTCATACTGCAGCATGCCACTTCTACTGCTCCCACCGGATAGCCTAACAAGCCTACCAGCCACATCCACCGCGCTGAGGGGGAATAAACAACATGACAGTTTGAGCCATGTTATGTAAAGTCCCACATTGCACAGCAGAAAAACTGGGGTGGACAGTAAACCCAGTAAATCCCACTTTAGTGTATGGCTCTGGTCATCTGTGGTCATCTAAATGTGCTTCAGTTTAAAATAGGTATTGGGTCTGATTTCAGAGCCAATACCAATATCAGTGTCAATACTGGCAAAGAAGATCGTACCATCTCTGAAAAAATGATGGATTGAAGAAAGTCTTTTGTTTGAAAGTAGACTTGGGGTGGCCCTAATCTCTACTGAGCACACACACACACACACACACTCAGTGAGCTCGTCTATTAAGCATTCTTGGACTTGAGCCACAGCCAGCCAGTGATTAAATTAAGGCGCCACACTATAACACACGTACAGCTGTATAGCTGTTAGACCTGTTATCCGTATTAAACTGTATTAACAATCTATTAATATCAATCAATCTATAATCTATTTATCTACCTTTATCTACCATCCATCTGTCTATCAATCTACCAACCTATCCACAAAAACACACTATTGCTGTTTATACATATCAATACATCCATCTACAGGAACTATTCATCTGTCTGTCTGTCTGTCTATCTATCTATCTGTCTATATATCTGTCTGGCAATCTATCTATCTATCTATCTATCTATCTATCTATATATCTGTCTATATATCTGTCTGGCAATCTATCTGTCTATCTATCTATCTATCTATCTATCTATCATCTATCTATCTATCCAGTCGTCCACTTACCTACCTAGGCACAGAGTCATGTTAGCCTCCCTTTAACAGAAAGTCCAGTACGTGTTCTGCTGAAGTCTACAGCCCTATAATTAAATTTGCACCACAGTTCCTTATAAACACCAGAGTGTTTCATCCAGTGAGCAATTTCACAGCTAGCCTCCGATTTCCCTCACCATTAGTATAAAACCCCTGCAGTAAGTCACTTCAATATGTGTGTGTGTGTGTGTGTGTGTGTGAGAGAGAGAGAGAGAGAGAGAGAGAGAGACAGAGAGAAAGCAACTCTGCCAAAGGAAACGCAGATCTTGGCTTGGAGCAGACAGAATGTTCTTGAAAGTTGCGTAACACTGGATCATCAAAAGGTGTCAGTCTGAAATTGTTCCCCACAGTTTCTTATGCAAAATAAGGAGGCAGTGTAATATCGCCCCACCGGTGATTACATGTATTACTACTGCAGGTTCTATATACATCTGTCTGTCTGTCTATCTGTCTGTCTATCTATCTTTGTATGTACAGCACCTTTCTGTATGTCTATCTGTCTGTCTATGTACAGCACCTATCTGTATGTCTATCTGTCTGTCTATGTACAGAACCTATCTGTATGTCTATCTGTCTGTCTATGTACAGCACCTATCTGTCTGCTTGTCTGCCTGTCTATCTATCTATCTATCTATCTATCTATCAATCTACATCACCTATCTGTCTGTCTATCTGTCTGTCTATGTACAACACCTATCTGTCTGTCTGTCTGTCAAGATTAAAAATGTTATTGCCATATTGAAATAGACAGCGTTGTCAGTACTGGGAATCACAGGAACTCAGCCACAAAGTGACAGACCACGTAAAGTTGTCTGATATGCTGAGGAGCACAGTGCAGAAACCCTCTGCAACTCTCTGTTGACTCAATAACCACATAAATGCAACCAAACCTGCTGTTAGAGCTGTAAAGTCCATATTAATGCTTAAGGATTTAGAATGGGATGTGATAAAAAAAAAGCTCCTGTAGGTGTGATGTGTAGGTGTCCCAATACTTTTGTCCATATAGTTATCCATCCATCCATCCATCCACACAAAGGTTTGTACACACACATTATAGTTAAAGCATGTGCAAACACACACACACACACACACACACACACACACACCCTCCCCACACAGCCCTGCACATCTGGCCCTGGGAAACACACAAGACATGCAGCATAAATAATGCATGACCCCCAAGTCTCTCTTTTGTCTTTTCCATCATAAAATGACAAGCCTCGTCTCTGCGCGCCAGGAATAATCTAGACATCCATTTCCACGGTGACGGAGGACGGCTCCCAAACCGAGGACAGTGCAGGCACCCAGTAACACTGTGTCTCTAACACCAGAACCCTCCAATCTCTCAATCACTCACTCGCTCCAGCCTCTTTTGCATAACCGCATGAAGAATTTCTGGAGGCTTTTCAAGGGGCTGGCCTTTATTTTTGCGAGGCGCTGAGACTGACGCGAAGCGGATTTTGATCTTGCCGTTTAGCAGTTCCATCACGGAGCCGCAAGCTCACCCACACGTCTCTGCAACTCTCAATAACAGTCCTTCTGCCTTCCCCCCAGCCAGACAGCTACTGTTAGTAGATCTCCAACAGAAAAAAAAAAAAACTGTTACGCCCCCAAATACACAAAACCGTAATTCCGGGTTTGGAAAATACTCCCACTAACACTGAGTAATTACACTTTATTACTATATTTCAGTATTGTAGTGTGGAAAGGGGGCCCGTGGTCAACTACATTTACTTTTAACATTTAAGGCATTTAGCAGACGCTCTTATCCAGAGCCACTTACAAAAGTGCTTTGCTATTTATCCAAGAAAAACCTCAGCTAGTTTAAATAGACTAATAATTTAAAGATACCTTAGCCTAGTTTAGACACGACTAAACACAAGTCAGTAAGGAGACCACTCTGCTATTCGCCAAAGTATTCTCAGAAGAGGAGGGTCTTCAGTCTGGGTTTGAAGACAGCGAGCGTTGGACTCTGCTGTTCGGACACCCAGAGGAAGCTCGTTCCACCACTTTGGTGCAGGACAGAAAAAAGCCTGGACGCTCGTCTTCCGTGGATTTTGAGGGATGACGGGTCGAGCCGAGCCGTACTCGAAGCTGGAAGGGCTCTTGGTGCGGATTGGCTTTTGACCATTGCCATCAAGCACGGAGAGGCTGGTCCATTCTTGGCTTTGTAGACCAGCGTCAGGGTTCTGAATCTGATGTGGGCAGCAGCTACAGGAAGCCAGTGAAGAGAGAATGCAGCAGTGGAGAGACATGGCTGAATTTAGGAATGTTGAAGACGACCCGTGCCGCTGCATTCTGGATAAGTTGCGGGGGCCTGATGGTGCGCAGAGGGAGACCAGCCAGAAGAGAGCTGCTGTAGTCACGTCTTGAAGTGATGAGAGACTGAACGAGCACCTGGGCGGCCTCTCTGGAGAGGAAGGGTCTTGCAACTAGTCAAGACAAGAGGAAAAAATGCTCTGCCTCTTGAAATAGACAGCCTGCAGTCGTAACTTTCCCAATTGGTTAATGGTTAATGGTACCAAAGAATGTCTTTTAAGCTGTATTTTAAGCTGTTCAGGGGTATAAATAGTAAGTATGTGACTTACTCTTGCTAAACACACCCATTTACAACCCTGTTATAGTGCCTCAGAATGAACCATGCTGATCTTGCAGATCCCTCATATCATAGCACAGTTTTAACACTGGGAGAAAAGCATGCTGAAGAGATGCTGGTAGCCGGTTAGCTTTTAGCTTTGTCCCACCTTGCTTCCCCAGGGTATGTCTATAACAAATAAGCTGCTGCTTTGCCTCCTGATGTGTGTTTAGCTCCAGTTTGGTCCAGTTTCTTTTCTAGGTGGCGGACAATGGAGCGAAGAGTTGGTAAAAGCTAGCATTGGCTAGCATTAGATTGTAGCCTAGCGCAGATCCCCATTTTCTCCTTGGGATTTGCTTCAGCATGTGCCAAGTCTGAGCTCCCCTTTTAAGAACACTGGCACAGGAAAAATGATGTCACGAGGCCTGGTCCCCGTAGCAACCCATATTCGGATAACATCAAGCAATAGTCTGGAGGTGATGAGCTGCTCTCCAGTATCAACAACACCACATTCTCATGAAGTTGCCGTCACATTTTACAGCTTCACCAGCCAGCTGTGCCAGATGGTTGCTATGGCAGTTGCTAAGGTGTTTATTAGGGGGTTCTATGGTGTTGACAGAGGTTCCAGGCTCCAGCTGGTAGCTGGGGTGGTTGATAAGGGATTTGTGGCAATTGCTAAGGTGATCCAGGTGGCTTTTAGAATGGTTGCTAAGGAATTGCAAGTGGTTGCTTAGGTGTTCCAGGTGGCTGCTATGGTATTTCAAGTGTGTGCTATCATGTCTCAGGTGGTTGCCGAGTGCTTGCTATGTTATCTCTAGTGGTTGTTATGATGTCTCAGGTGCCAAGTGGTTTCTACGGTATGGGTGTTTGTTTCCAGTGCGAAAAAATCTGTTGCTACGCGGAAATCTAACGTCCAATCAAAAAGCTGTATAAAAAAACAGACGATCTGGAGCTGGAACTAGGACGCAGCATCTGTTTACCATGACTGTAGGCATCATGGAAAGGGGTTTAAGAATGAGGCTCTTCTCCAGGCTTCAGACTGTCTCCGTGAGATGCCGGCACACTCGGGCCAATCGGCCGCCACCGGCTGTGAGCGCAAACATTAAGCTGCAAAAGCAGCTGACAGACTGTCATAATCAGTTAAAGCAGTCTTTTAGACGGCTGCTGTTTGAGTTCCAGCAGTTTGGCTGGCCAATTCAGAATTCTCCGCACGCCACCATCGGCCTTTAAGGACCTGACATGTCACAGCGTGGGAGACGGCAGACAGAGCGCACATTCCAGCCATGAACAGGCCTGTTGACAGGGGTTTCACTACAGACAAAGAAGGGAAAGGCTGTAATCTGATGGAGAACATCGATGGAGAAGTTAAAGGGTTTAATGGTGTTGCTAAAAAAATCATCAAATTACACTGTCTAACCCAAGACACGCATGGTCATATCAGAATATTCTGCCCACCCTGTCTCTCGGCACTTCCAGACTTGATTACTGCAACTCCCTTCTGGCTGGTCATCCTTTGCGCACCATCAGGCCCCTGTAATTAACCCAGAAAGCAGCAGCAGGGGTTTTTTTCAACGCTTCTAAGTTCAGCCATGTTCAGCTCCTCTGCTGCATTCTCTCTCCACTGGATTCCTGTAGCGGCTGCCCGTATCATATTCAAAACCCTGGTGCTGGCCTACAAAGCCAAGAATGGACCAACCAGCCCCTATGTACTTGATGGTAGTGGTCAAAAGTCGATCAGTACCAAGAGCCCTTCCAGCTTCGATGGCTCGACCCGCCATCCTTTAAGATCCACGGAAGACAAGCGTCCAGGCGTTTTTCTGTCCTGGTACCGAAGTGGTGGAACGAACTTCCCCAGGGTGTCCGAATGGCAGAGTCACTTGCTGTCATCGCGAAGAGTACTTGGCCGAAGGGTCAAGTATTATGGTCTCCATACTGACTTTTCTGTTTAGTAGCATCTAAGCTAAGGTGTCTTTGGAGTAAACAGCATCGTTGTTCCCCTCTGGTTGCCCCCCTCAGAAAATACCCTTGGCTAGTTTGTATAGTTTGCTAGGTTGTATAGGATCCAAAGATAGCTCAGATGCCAATAAACACAAAAGTCAGTATGGAGACCATAATACTCGACTCTACTCTTCAGGCCAAGCATTCTTCATGATGACAGCAAGCAACTCTGCTGTTCGAACACCCAGGGGAAGTTCGTTAAGTGGCCCATGGGGCACCACTGCTATGCCACTGGGAGGCACTTAGTGTCCATTCACAGTACACCTACACTATGGCGGCTCTCGAACATCCCAGAAAGTTAATGATTTCCGACATACCTTACTATCATACCCTTTTGAACATCAGTCACTTTAGTCCAGGATGGTTGCTAAGCAATTTCAAGTGGTTGCTAAGGCATTCCAGGTGGCTGCTATAGTGTTTCAAATGTGTGCCATCACATCTCAGGTGGTTGTCTAGGTGTTGCTTGCTATGTTATCTCAAGTGGTAGTTAATTGGCTGTTGCTAACCTCAAGGGCACCGCTGCCCTCTTAAAAATCGTACTACAATCTCAAGTGTAGGTTTACATTGGCTAGACTGAAGTCTCAAACTCAGGTTGTTAGGCCTAATCTCAAAATTGTCATATGATGTCAGTAAATCCATAAGCTGGTCTGTTTTCTTTTTGTAATCTCAGACAATAGACTCTATACTAACGCAGTGATAATCCTCAGTGTGAACGAGCTCTCTCGAGATAGGAGCAAGTTTCCCATTGCTTCATTATTACCCTGATGAAAAGATCTGTTCACCAGCAGAAGGGTTATGTTACCCGGGCCAGAGAACAGACGATTCATCATGATGCCATTCATTCGGGATCTTTCCGAATCTTTACTGATGCCTCCTGAAAGCCTCTCCTACAGTGCACCGTAAAAAGGCTTAGTCAAATGAAGGCCGTCACATTTGATTATGAGTTCCTGCAGATCCAGAACAAGCGCGGTCCCCCGGGTTGCACGGAAGCGTTCCGAGTCGCCAGTCACCATGTGGTCTTGGATCCAGTCCAGACAGGACGCCATCCCTCAAGCTGAGGCAGGACTGGCGAACAAAAGAGGAGCAAAAGCACTCATTTCAAAGTTTTGCTGGAAGACCTCAGCTGAACCCGTGTACAGGCCTGGTGAATATTTCATTCACCATTTTTCAAAATGTGCCAACCAGCTGCCGGTGCAGTAAAAAGAATGCCCAAATGCAGTCCACAGTAGTCATTAAGTTGTTATACGATGTATCAGTAGTAAGTGTGTAACTTACTACTTACCACCCTGTTATTTTGCCTCATTTTAAAACACCTGTGTTATGCATGTGAAAGAAAATAATGAGCTCTGCTTTGATTGCCTGGTTAACAGCACCACGATGCCTCACAGTAGACATGTAACAGTATAGCATAGCCTAGTATATAAATAAATAAATAAATATATATATATATATATATATATATATTAAAGGTGCACGTATTTGTCACTGTACAGTGTGGACTGTACAGCGAAATGTGTCCTCCGCATTTAACCCATCTGGTAGTGAACACACACTCACACACACACACGTGTTAGGGGCAGCGAGCACACACACACACACACACACACACCCAGAGCGGTGGGCAGCCAACTCCAGCACCCGGGGAGCAGAGAGGGTAAAGGGCCTTGCTCAAGGACCCAACAGTGGCAGCTTGCCGAGCCCGGGAATCAAACCCACAACCCTGTTATTGATATCCCGGCGCTCTAACCGCTGAGCCACCACTGCCCCATATAAGTCTCACCAGATAGTGTTGCTGTCCTCTCTGGATTCTCTTGTTTTCCAGTCAGCATGGTGTGCTGTTAGCTAGATGAAGATTTTCTATTAGGTTCTGTTGACAGCCATGTCACAACCCTGACGCTGGCCTACAAAGTCAAGAACGGACCAGCCCCTCCGTACTTGATGGCAATGGTCAAAATCTGAGCTTCAAGTACGGCTTGGTTTGACCCACCATCCCTCAAAATCCATCGTCCAGACTTTTTTCTGTCCTGCACCAAAGTGGTGGAACGAGCTTCCCCTGGGAGTCCAACGCTCGCTGTCCTCAAACCCAGACTGAAGACCCTCCTCTTCTGAGAGTACTTGGGCGAATAGCAGAGTGGTCTCCTCACTGACTTGTGTTTAGTAGAGTCTAAACTTATAGGTATCTTTGAACTATTAGTCTATTCTAACTAGCTGAGGTTTTTCTTGGGTAAATAGCAAAGCACCTTTGTAAGTCACTCTGGATAAGAGTGTCTGCTAAATGCTGTAAATGTAAATGTCTGTTAGGATTAGCTTTTCGCTTTTAGGTTTTAGTGCCCTTGGTGCATGGGGCTCCCCAAGCCTTCAGACAGATACACAAAGTGGGTCGTTCTCTCCGTCTCTGAGTGATGCTCAATGCTCATTAGCCTTTGCAGATTCCATACTTCCATATTTGGTTGAAGTAAACAGCCGCTGTGCTTAGCTTCTTAAGGATTTTGCTAGTGGGCTGGTGCTGAGTGTTCATTTTGGGGCTTGAATCAAGGAACTTGGGTCATATTAAAAAATATGGAATTTTGGAAATTTGCAGCTCTGTTTTGGTCATACCAGATTTTCTTTGACAACAATGTTTGAGACATCAGGGTTTCCAACTGCCAGATCTTTTACATCAGCTAACAGACTAGCATTGCCCTGAGCGATAGGGGAGTAAGGGGCTAGTTATTCTCTCAGGAACTCCCTGGCATGGATGGCTGTGACAGACATAATAATATGGGTCAAGGCTTAGACGGCTGCACTCACTTGACATAGTTTGAGGGAAATCAGAGACGCTCTAAACGAGGACCCGGTCACTGGTTGAAATATGAATGGGAGTCCTTGTAACGTACAACATGGCGATCAGCTTGCTAGTTATGCCCAAGCAGAGGGTCAACAATATTGTGGCACTAGTGGGAAAGCCCCTCCTGGAGGTGGAGATCTGCACAGTAGCCATTTGTGAGCCGAACTACTAATGAAACTACTAATGAGGCCTTGCTGAGATTTTAGCAGTGATTTAAAGTAGTTTGGTCTCTCCTCATTCACAGAAATGAAAGCCTGGTCTTGTGAGACTGGAAAAAACTGCCTGACGGTGTTCTGCCTGGCAAAGATGGCCGTCGAGAGAACAGACTTGCCTACAACTGAAAATGAGCTGGAGTGACTGCATCCTGTGCAGGGCCTGGGGTGCACTCGAAGGGAACGGGTGGCGGGAAGACGAGGGCACGGGTCGATTGGTTGCTATCCGTGTGCATCTCCCTTCACATGGCAGGTGAGTTCAGACGTGGCACTGAGTGTCACACACCGCTGCGCATCACATGCGGCTGACAGCTAATCCTGCCTTAAAACCACTTTCCTTTCCCTGGATAAAGGGCAAGCCTTTCTTCTTAGGCGAGCACAGAGGCATGTAAACACTCAGCCACACAGAGAGGTGAAATGAAGGAAAGCAAAAAGCATCATCTGGACATACTATCATTGCATTTTCCCTCATGCTACTGTCACTACCAGTGTTTTGTCCTGGTCTGGGGATAAGGAAGACTTCCAACGTGCTCTCAGACCTCTCGACACCTAACCCTGGACTGAAGTTAGAGAGCTGGTGTCAGTACTTTGATTGCATGGTTTACGGCACCACAATGGCTCATAGTGGACATGTAGCATAATATAGCATAGCCTAGTATATTTTTTCCACCAGCCAGTCAGTCTTGCTGTCCTCTCTGGGTCCTCTCAGTGTCCTCTGAGTCAGCATGGTGTGCTGTCCGCTAGCAAGAAGATATTGTAGTAGGGTTTATTAGGATTAGCTTTTAGCCTAGAACATGCACTAGCTCCTTTCACTGGCTTATCCATGGTGCACGGCACACCGTCCAGTCTTCGCACAGATACTCGCAGCAATGCATTCTCTTGTTGATCCTTCTTCGAGTGATGCTCTGTCTGTTAGCCTTAGCTTTTAGCCTTATTCCATATTCTCTTCCATATGTCTCTAAAGGCTTTCGGTACTGGGCTGGGTGTGTGTACATACTGGGGCTTGATTCAAGGCAGTTACGTAAAAGATATGGGGTTTTGGAATTAGCCTGCTTGACAGCACAGGGCTCGAAAGTGGGAATTGAACCCACAACCCTGGGAAGATCCTGCAGAACAAGAAAAAAAAGATGCCTTTAATGCTGGTGATGGGGATGGCAGAAGAAGAATGCAGTGGGAGCTAAAGGTGATAGATAGCACTATAGAAAAAATGGAGAACAATCTTCTGAAGGTTGAGGTGAAAGAGGTGTGGAATACCATGAAGAAAGTGTCAAGCTATAAACTGCAGACTGAGCGGAGCTGAATGAGGGGAAATGAGCTGAACGCTTCTGTAATAGGTTTGATACCAGGCCTTTTTACAAACCCATCAATCAGGACTTTGCTGAACCACACCTCAACTTTTGTGTTCTCCTGGATTACCACCTACATTATATGGACAGAAGTACTGGGACACACACACACACACACCTCTTAATCATTGAATTAAGGTGTTTCATGGCTAGGTGCTTGATTTTATACATATGTGGGTTCCAGGTGGGCATGGGCTCTGAGTGGGTTTCCTAAGTGGGCTTCCCAAATGGGCCCTATCATTACAGCCCATGCTAATCTTACTTGGGTCCCATCTAGGCCCCATGTGTAGTGTACAACCCAGATAGGGCCCATGCTTAACCCCTCCTGGTCCCATCACTGACCCTGGTGGGCAATCATATGTGGCACCAGGAGCTTCATGGCGTAGTTTTGCATGGCTGAGCAACTGCATGCAAGCAACTAACATCACCAAAAACAATGCTAAGCATCAAACGGGTGGTGTTAAGCACATCTCCACTGGACTCTGAAGCAATGAATACTTGTTCTGCGCTGTGACGAATCACGCTTCTCTATCTGACAGTCTGATGGACGAGTCTGGGTTTGGCAGTGGGGATACCAAATTCATATTAATACCTATAGATTTAGAAAGGGATGTCAGAAAAGCTTATGTAGGTTTAATGCATAGGTGTCCCAATACTTTTTTTGTAGAAGAGAAGGAGCACATGAGCCTGGTTAACAGCTTTGCGAACTGGCAGACAAAGGAGCTTGTGGTGGACCTCATCTGGCTCCTCAGGAACACTGAGTTGGTTAAGACCTACCTATGTCCTGGTGTGCATCTGTGTGACAATTTGGGATTGGGAGGTAAGAGCCGTTTCATCAGCAACACATTCAAGTAAATATGTATTCCAGAAGTTGGGATACTGGGTGAATATGACCAGCAGCAGATGATTACAAGTTGGATTTGAAATAGTATGTAGATATGAGGCTACTGAGAGCCAATCAGGTTTTGCTAAGGAAGGCCCTGAGAAGGTCAGGACCAGCACTGAGTGTAGTAAGTATGTGTGTCTGGTAAACACGAGGCAATTACTCTGAAAACATCTCATTGTTTCCACTGTAATAAGGCCCAACGACTCTGCGGAGGCAGGACTGATTGGTTTTGCCTGCCTGGAACAATACTCCCGAAGCTCCAGAGAGAAGCAACCTTCAGAGAAGTCGCCTCCTGGACTTCAAAAGACCATTTGCACTCGAGAAAGAAAAAAAAAGAAAAAAGGAAATGCTTAAGAAACCAGAGAATTAATACGTGACGGCAGAGACTGGCAGCTCTGAGCGAGGAGGAGAGGCAGAGGCAGTTTGAAATGACCTTAGAGGAAGCAGAGAGAGACTCTCATATTATTGCAGCTCCTCTCGTCTGAAGTGCTGAACGGCACCCGCAGGAGTACAGTCCTGTTATGAGCTTTAATCCAATAGATGGTTGTGTAAGAATGTAATAAGCGGAGGCCGCCAATGCTGTATACCCCCCGCCCCCGCCCGCCCTCTCGGCTAACGGGGAGATTTCAGAAAGGTCAGTGCTTATTGACTGTCTTTGCAGATCTTCCTCTGTTGTTTATTATTGTTGTGGATGAAGCTTTGCAGTGTGCAGCTCTAACTATCGTCAGCTCTGTATCTATATAATTATATTCAGGCTTAGGTATGAATGGGGTGCGAAGGCTTGTGCACTATTCTTATGTTACCATGACACCAACACACTAGTAACACTCGACCAACAACATGGCGTACTACAGCAACCACTTGGCAACACCCTAGCAATCGCCTGAGACACCACAGCAACCACCCGGGTCACCTGCTAAGCAACACTGAAGCAACTGCTTGGCAACACTTTAGCACCCATCCAGCAGCACCATAGCAAATACCTGGGGTACCACAGCAAACATGTTGCAAAACCATAGCAACCACCTGGGATACCTTAGCAACTGCTTAGCACCCTGCTAAGCAACACCGCAACTGCCTTGCAGCGCTTTAGTATCCATATAGCAACCACTTAAAAACAACATAGCAACTACCTGGGATACCACAGCAACAATGTAGCAAACCATAGCAGTCACCTGGAATAACAAAGCAGCCATGTAGCAAAACCACAGCAACCACCTCAGACTCCATAGCAATTCCCCAGCTATAGCACCCACCTATGCAACTCCATAGCAACTACCCATGATACTGCATCAACCAATGGGATACCACAATGATCATGTAGCAACACCATAGCAACCACCTGGAATAACAAAACTACTGTCTAGCACCCGCTAAGCAACACCATAGCACCAAGAGCCAAGTAACACTTTAGCACCCATCTAACAACCACTTAGCAACACCAATATAACTACCTGGGATACTACTGCACTCATGTAGCAACACCATAGCAACCTCCTGCGATACTGTAGCAACCACCTTGGATATTACAGCAACCACCTAGCAACACCATAGCAACCACCTGGAATATTTAGCTAACAACATGAAATAGGAACCACCTTGCAGCATCATAGCAACTGCCTAGCAACACCTTAGCAACACCATATTAACTACTTGGGATACCACAGCAACCACCTAGGGTTCAATTGCAGCAATATCATATAGCAACGCCATAACAACCACCTGTGATACTATTGCAACCAAGCAATACCATAGCAAGAGCCTAGTAACACTTTAGCACTTATCTACCAACGACTTAGCAACACCATTATAACTACCTGGAATACTATTGCAATCATGTAGCAACACCATAGCAACCTCCTAGCAATACCATAGCAACCACCTGGGATGTTACAGCGACCACCTAGCAACCTAGCAACCACCTGACATATATAGAGACCAACATAAAAAACAATAGCAACCACCTTGCAACATCATATCAACTGCCTAGCAACCACTTAGCAACATAATATTAAATACCTGGGATACAATTGTAACAACACCATGTAGCCACACCATAACAATCACCTGCGATACTATAGCAACCACCTAGAAACACCAGAGCGACCAACAAGAAACACCATAGCAACCACCTTGCAACACAAAAGCAGCCACCTGCATTAACATAGACACAGTGTCACCCCAATGCCCACGTAGCAACAGCCTAGCAGCTGCCTGAAAGTAGCAACCACTTAAGCTGGGCGACCGCTCCAGCTTTCCTTCAGGAAGTGCTGTTTTCTGGAGATTTTTTCCAGAGTTAGAATCAGCAGTGTGCTTTCTCTCCTGATGTTCTACAGTACAGCCAGCTCACGAGGACAAAGGCTGCTTCTGTGCCTTTCCAATCACTTCAGATCACTTGGAGAAGAACACTGAGTGCTCGTTTAAACGGCTGTTTGGGCTCTACGTCACTTAGATATGGAACAGAAAGGAAACCCCGTAGCTCTGTTCCGTCGCTGAGAATGTAACCAATTGTATCAATTGGTCGGGAACCACTTGTTCTGGCTGTGATAAAAGACAGTAAACACTTGATTCAGGGTCAGCTTCACTGCTACCCACAAGCTGTGCTTTCTCCTATTTCCAACTCTGCATGTTCAACCTTGTTCTTTATTTATTCTCAATTCAGTCAGTTTTCACTTCATGTACTGAAGATCAGCCCTGTGGTCAAATGGGTCTGTCTGTCTGAGCCGGGGGCGCCCCAACATTTTGTCGAGGAGGTTACATATGAAACTGAGTCTTAAAAATGGGACCATTTATAAAAGTGCAAGATCTGGCAGACCATGAAAATGCCCCCCATCAGACAAACAGCACCTAAAGCTTTAAGAACCAGGAGAAAATCGAACTCTCCTCTCACCGCAGACCTGAAAACGTCTACACCTCTTTCTCTCCATCCATCCACTTTGAGAAGACGACTGAAAGGATGAGGAGCTCATCAGGAAGCTAATGAAGCTGCTGCTGTCCTCAGAAGTCACAGCAGACCTCAATGTCATTGAATAGGTTTGGAATGACCTGGATGGTGAGAAGCAGAAAATGCTCCAACTTCTAAGACTGACCATTGGAGGTGTGGAAGACCTCAAACATCTGATATTATCTTAGATTGGGGTGGGCAGCGGGGGCCAGAGGCCAGCAATGAATCTGGCAATGAGCAGGTGAGTTGGATCCAGGTTTGCTTGAGCAGGAAAAGCCCAAAATTGTGAGGAATCCGACCCTCCAGGCCCGGACTTACCCACCCCTGCCTTAGATGTTGTTCTTCTGAGGCTGAAAAACGAATACCTTGAACTGAACGGCTGTTTTGGCTGGAAATTCAATAAACTAACGGTGGTCTCGAGCCTTTGCACAGTATTCCACAATCCAGCTATGGTTGCAGTACGGCCTGCTCTGCACTGATTTTAATGGCTGCACATTTTCATTTTTCCTTCTGAATACCTGAAATTACACCAATGATTTGATGGCCAGACTGTAACGGGTTTCTGTAATTACTTTTAACTAATGACCTCTTTTTTTAATCTAATGGCAATGCCTAATTAAAAAGTAAGAGCAGAATCCGAGCCTGCTTCTGTTTTATCGATTTGATATTGCCTGAAAATCTCAGTGCAATAAGCAGTTACTGATACCTCGAATAACTCAGTGCTGCCGCATGTCTCTATCCTTTAGCCCAATATCGTACTTACCTCTGCCTTTTTCTGGACCTTTACATCATTGTTTCTGCAGCCTCCCTTTGGGACACTTCGGTACACTACAGGACTAGAGTACTACAGCAACTACTTGGCAACACCACAGCAACCACCTGTGACACCACAGCAACCACCTGGGACATTACAACTGCCTAGCACCTGCTCACGTTAACTAGGAGGCACAGATTTGCGCCCCCATTTGCGCCTCTGACCCAAAACATAAGGAACGTAAAAACGCCTTTAGGTGAGGCCATGGGTGGGAAGACGGGGTTAGCATGGCACAGCAGATATTGGAGGCTACCCTACCTGCCAGGCCTGTTGGCCTCTTATATATGAATTTCTATTCCACCTTAAATGGTTCTGCAGAATCAGACATGTACTAGTACCAGAGTGTGGCTGCTGCGTCATTTAAGGTGGAATGTGAAATTAAAACAAGAGGCTGCTCAAAATCTGCACTTTCGTGCTTAATTCTCATTGGCTCTTGACAGCACCCCCCCTTGAGATTAAGTTGCTGACCAGTATGTATTACCAGATTGTGGGCTTTGGGCTGAGGAAACCCATATTAAATTGAGTAGAGTTTATGATTCGAAGCATACCGCATCATCTGTCAAACATGATGGAGGCACTGTCATAAAATAGGCTTTAAGGCTTCTTAAGGACGTGAGGCAGTCAGAGACAAGGACATGGGCCCTTTAAGATTAATAACTGATCATAAACATTGGGTTCAAATGGTTAGAAAAAGTTCCTGGAATCACCACTGACCTTCAATTACAGAGATTTAAAAAAACTACATACTGTCTAGAAGAGAGCACTAACCGGCAGGCTGAAGTGCTGGTACGGGAAGAGCCATACGATACTACATACTAATCATTGCCCTGATTGTGCTGGCATTTAGAAGGTGACATTAGTGTGGAGGGTGTCAGTACGAGGGAAACGGCGAGGGTTTTCAGAGAATTCCATTTAGAGCTCATTTGCTGTTTCACACTATCGCTTTCATAATCGCTGCTCTAATGATGGGAATAACGTCAGCCGCATGGCGGGCCAGCTGGGCAGTGTGGAAAGTGCCTGATGCAAATTTCCGATGACCCATCACACTGTAAATAACAGCCGAAATGCGAGTAAGCTAAAGAAGGTTTCTTCAGAGACTGAGTGAGGTTACAGACTCTTAGATCATGATCGATGCTGATCATTTTTGAAGGGTCTTAAAATCGGTGTGGCGGCTCTTTTAGGGACTTTTCACACCTGAAAGTTGGAACCAAGGTCCGAACCAAGGCCTTTCCCGGATAAAATGCACCCACATACACCCAGGCCACAGGTGAAATCCTTCTGAGGCCAAACACAACGCCTACTAGGCAAAGACAAAAAGGCTAACAGCTTACGCTAGCCAACTGTGTGATGCGCCACACAATGGTTCAATGGCTGGGGAAGAGCTGGGTGCCTATACTGCTACACCAATAAGAGTTCCTGGGCAAGACTCCTAAGGGTGCTAGGCTGAAAGCTAACCCTACCAGACCCTACTACAATCTCTCCAGCTACAGCTAGCCACACCTTTACAGTTCTAATTACAGTGTTAAAGGCTAGGCTAGGCTAGACTATGCTACCTTGCTACTTTGAGCTTCGGCTCAGTGACAGAAACCAGCCAATAAAAAGCATTTTTAGCTTTTCTTTAGTTTTTTTAGCAAGAGTTTAGCATTTATTTCCACAAGTCCACTGTGGTTAAATCTGAGGTGAAATAACAGGGTGGTAAATAAGCCTTTTTTTACATGTTCGTTCGTTATCCAGTACTGTTCCTTTCTGGATTATTTGACCCCATACTTTGAGGTCTTTGAGGTGGGCTAGGCTAGGCAACATTACCAAAAACTAAAAATTAGGATAACAGGTTAGCTGTTTAGGCTCGGTAGTGAAGTAAAAGGTTGTTGTGTACGAGTTTAGACGTGTTCACAGGTACTTTAGGTCAAAGGTTTCCGTCTGGCTGCTGTGCGATGAAGGAGGCAGCTGAGATGACTGTCTGTGTATAAGCTAGCATGATGTTGTTTGTGTGTAGGCTTCCTTTCAGAAAGGTCATGCAATATTCAGTACCTGAGACTTTGTACAAGTCAGCTGTAGAGCGAACCGCAGTCCCTGTGGGCGGCCAGCTTTGTCAGATTCCAGCTCTGTAGTGCTAATCACAGCAGGGATCTGTGATCTGGGATATCACACAGAGGGAACGATGGCTTAGCAATTTTTACGAGGACATTGCATAACGGCAGAAATGCGCCGCATCTGCTCAGCAACTCGCTATGGTGCCGGACTGGAGCTTTCAATTATACATCATTGATATACAGCATTTTCTTTGAACAACCCCAAAGCCAGACTGCTGAATTTAACTGCAGATGCGTCCTGTTTTCGGTCAGGATACCTTCAGTTAAACAGCACTGCCTCTGTTAGTGTTTACTGAGCATTTTCGCAGATTCCTCCTGACTGCCAGTGAGGCTCATCATTCAGGTTACAGATGGAACTTATATGTAGGTTATGTTGTTATGAAACAGTTTCAGTTATTATTTGGATTCTGTTCT
The DNA here is from genome assembly GCF_030463535.1 of Salminus brasiliensis. NCBI lineage: Eukaryota > Metazoa > Chordata > Actinopteri > Characiformes > Bryconidae > Salminus > Salminus brasiliensis. The sequence continues at coordinate 31,994,559 of NC_132891.1, read as the reverse complement.
ATATAACATTTAAAATCACCCAAACTATTAATCTTCTCCATTGTAGGGAAGGAGATACTACCTTCTTGTATGTTTTTGGAGATGTAGGACCAAGGTTCTTTAAAGAACTGTACACACAAAGAAACATTTAACCAGGCTATAAACAATTGTTTCCTTGAACTCTTAAAAAAGTTAAAATAAATAAGCAGATTTCAGAGAAATAAAACATAAAGAAAATTCTATATTTATGAAGGAGTGGAAACAGCCATTTAGCAAGTTTAACAAGTTTAACACAAAAAGTGGATTTTAAGTTTACAGAGAAGAGTTTAACCTGTTTAAAGGGAAAGTGGATTTTAAAGAGAAAGCGGAGTTGAACAAGTTTAATGAGAAAGTGGATTTTACGCTTAACGAGAAGAGGTTAACCTGTTTAATGAGAAAGTGGATTCTAATGAGAAAGTGGAGTTTAAAGATAAAGTAAAGTTTAGCAAGTTTAACAAACAAAGTGAGGTTTAAGTTTTAACAAGAAGAGTTTAATCTGTTTTACAATAAAGAGGAGTTTAACCTGTTTAACAAGAAAGTGGGTTTTAACGAGAAAGTGGAGTTGAACAAGTGTAAAGAGAAAGTGGATTTTAATTAGAAAGTGGAGTTTAAAGAGAAAGTGGATTTTAATTAGAAAGTGGAGTTGAACAAGTTTAACGAGAAAGTATAGTTTAAAGAGAAAGTGGATTTTAATTAGAAAGTAGAGTTTAAAGAGAAAGTGGATTTTAATTAGAAAGTGGAGTTTAAAGAGAAAGTAAAGTTTAGCAAGTTTAACAAACAAAGTGAAGTTTAAGTTTTAACAAGAAGAGTTTAACCTGTTTTACAATAAAGAGGAGTTTAACAAGTTTAACGAGAAAGTGGGTTTTAACGAGAAAGTGGATTTTACGCTTAACGAGAAGAGATTAACCTGCTTTACAAGACAGTGGATTTTAATGAGAAAGTACTTTTTAACAAGAAAGTGGAGTTTAAGGAGAAAGTGGATTTTAATTAGAAAGAGGAGTTTAACAAGTTTAACGAGAAAGTGGATTTTAATTAGAAAGAGGAGTTTAACAAGTTTAACGAGAAAGTGGATTTTAATTAGAAAGTGGATTTTAACGAAAAAGCTGTTTGCTGTAAATTGAGGTTGTCTAAATCTAAACACTCCTCCTATGTGTATCTGTATTTTGTATCTGTTACTGCATTATGTTTTCATTCTGACTAATATATTCATATCTAGTTACTGTGCTGACATAATGTATTCACATAGAGATGATGTGCACATCTGTTGCTGGATGAAGAATTTGCAAAAAAAAAATGAATTTCACAAAGTGCTAAGATCTAAGTGCTGTAATAAGTCCTGCAGTACATCGCTTTCAGGAAAGTGTCCTCAGGGGCTGTTTCAGTTGTGCTAACTGGGATGTCAATGAACCCGTACCGTAGAGTAATGTGGAACCCAGAACAATCATCTTTATTGTTGAAGGCTTGGAAGCCATTGGCAGTGGTATCTCTAGGCAAGTTAATAATGCATGACTGACTCTTTAGGGAGGTGGATCTGGAACAGTGTGTAGGTTGGGTATAATAACGTTGTGTCCAGCAGAACGGTGCATGAGGACAGTTGGGTGTACTGTAGAAAACAAATGGAAGTAACTCTACCACACAGGCACAAACACACACACCTGAAATCAGCCCTCAAACACAGCCTGAACTGGCTGTATGCTAGGCTAACACTGATTGGGTATGTCCTGCCCCTAGCACACCTTGTTCTTTCCCCTTTGGCTTTCAGGAGAGCTCATTAGCGCCTTCACTAAAGCCTTCCTCCACTGCTGTTTCACCTCTCTCCCTCCGGTTATTCTGTTCTAATGGTGACAGGAGCACTCTTACACCTCTCCGGGCTGGAGACAAGGACACTCTTACACCACCCCACCTCCTTCTCCAATCACCTCCAGTCTCCACGAAAACTTTCTGGCAGCTACAGAACTGCTACTTGTTCTTAAAGGCAAATGGGCCATTTGTCTTCAGCCACTAGCAACATCAGCAGCAGCACTTCACATCACGTAGGAAATGTCACAACTCACACTGTTGCTCTGCTATTATCAAGCTGTGTCCCCCGCGGCTGTATGACATGTGCTGTATGATTTGATTCAGATGTAGTCTGTGGATCCCCCGTCCCCCCACCTCCGTCCCATCTCACAAGGGTTTAGCATCAAACACTTGTCTGCTCCGCATATGGCCAGCGGTGATGAAAGATGGGTTTTTTTTTTCATCTCCGACGTACCTTGCTGTCGCCATCTGGACCTAGTCTCCGTTTGGCAGAGCGCACACTTCGGCACGCTCACCCCCCGGCCTGGTGTGGTTCCTCGGCTAATTGCTTATGTTTGTATGAGACAGCATGTTCCATAAAGAGCCATTTCAGGTATGATCGCAGGCATGATTCTTACAGCTCGGAAAGAACATCTTGTCCATGCGGACAACCGGTTTGATTTATTGTGTACTGAACATGCTGTTTATTTCGGAATTCGCTTGGAAAGTCTTGGAGTCCTGGGCCTTGACTCGGAAAAACTCTGAGTGCTCACCTCTTAGAAGGCCTGAGCACAGTAAAGTCCACAGTGCCAATTTCTTGTCTGCTTTGTAGCTTCTGTAAATAATTGGCCCAGCAACCCCAAAAAAGCCCAGGAAGAGCATGGAAGACAACTAAAGTAGATCTCAGAATTGTCCTCCTTCACAACATCTAGTCAGGTCAAGAACACTGTCGAGGAGGTAGGCAGATCAGTGAGTGCATTTACTAATACTTTACTAATCAATCGATACCTGCAGGCAATCAGATTTAGTCAGTAATCCGATTAGCATGTTTACATGCATTTGAGAAATCAGATGATGAGAAAAATCAGGCCTACATGAGTCAGTCCGTAATTGCTTACAGAATAAGACGTGATGTAAACAGCACGTTAAACCCACACTTCCTATCGTGGCTATTTCTGTAATATGTAGAGCCACAATATAAACATACATAATCTAGAAGGGGGGCTAGAATAGGGGGCTCCAAATGACTCCATTTAGTCATGTAATATGCTTCAACAATGGCCCAGGTCTGCATCAGCGTCCGGAGTCCGGGAGAGCACAATTGTCTCTCTCCTGGGGGGTAGAAGGAGTGCTCTCCCCTCATTACTCTTCTGGGCTATGGGTTTGTGCACTGCTGTGGGGGTATACGCGCGTCGGGCACGCGCCTGTGTTGACAAATCACTGCCAAGATTACAACCAACGTCTGACTGTTGACGTCTGCCTAGGTTGTTTCAGTCAGTTTTCCGTTGCCAAGACAGCAATACGCCTAAACACATCTTATTTTGAGACCACCACGCCTATCAGCATAGGTATATTAGCGAACAGCGTTGCTGTTTAAATTACGCAGGTGGAAGGCGTGAAAATAGACTGTTGGTGGAGGGAAAGATAGCAATGAGCAAAGCGATGCACATCACGCTAGTGTGTAAGTTTGGGCCCACTGGTAACACTGGGAAAATGTGAGATTTGAGTGCTAGAATCTTCTAAAGCTTATAAAGCCTGCCCAGTACTGGAACTGGATCTGGAAGATTTTTTCGACAGATATAAATATATTGATAGTTATTCAAGTGCTCACCCAAGACCTACTCATCTAAATAATTGACATCTCACTGTACTGAACTGGCCTTCAACACACACACACACACACACACACATATATATATATATGTATAATAAAGACTAGTTCAGTACAGTGAGATTATAAATAAATAAATAAATATATTGATAACAAGGTTGTGGGTTCGATTCCCGGGCTCGACAAGCTGTCACTCTTGGGCCCTTGAGCAAGGCCCTTTACCCTCTCTGCTCCCCGGGCTCTGGCATTGGCTGCCCACCTCTCTGGGTGTGTGTGCACTCACTGCCTCCTAGTGCGCTAGTGTGTGTGTGTGTTCACTACCACAGATGGGTTAAATGCGGAGGACACATTACGTGCAAATACGTGCACCTAAAAAAAAAAATTATATATATATATATATATATATATATATATATATATATATATATATATATATATATATATGAATCTCCCTGAACAGTAGAGACAGTTACTCCAACAATAAACTCTTATTTATACCCTTAATTTCAGAAAAAAATGAATACATTCGATACATTTAGTTCAAGTAACCACCGTTGGCCCGGACTGTGTTAGATGACAGTCATCGGGCTGGACTAAGCTAAGAGCTAAGAGAAGATCAGCTGTGTGTGAGAGAGAGATAGAGAGTGAGGTGAATGAGGGAGGGGTAAGAGAATGAGATTTACTTATGAGATTTACTCCATATGTCACTAATACACTAACATGTCACTCTATATAGAGAGAGACCTACGGGATTGAAATTTAAGTTGTGTATATATTTGAACAAAAAAAATAAAATACAGCCAAAAGTAAAGCTCACCAAGCTCACAGAGACAGCGCTAAACAGTGTAAAATGAAAAGCGCTGCTTGTCGTGAGTGAGTGGTGTTATGGAGTTTGTGTTTGGTTAATTAAAGGGCTTGATTTGGTGGCGGTAACAGAGCACGCTCAGTGAAGCAGAGGCGGTTCATTTCACCTCGAGCTAGAAGGCCGGGGCAGGTGGTTTATGGTCGTTTCCTGTACATTTCAATCGGCTGATTAATGGCCTGGCTCTCAGAAGGGGGGGGGGGGGGGGGGGGATTGGCAGCCGAGGAGAGATTTCTGCTTCTCTCTCCAGAGCCCACTCACAGCCTGTGTCAATCTGCATCGCCATTTGTGTGGAGACCGTTCATCTTTTGAGCCGGGGACACGGCGCTGTGAAACATAGCCTGAAAAGCACAGCTGTTTCTGGAAAACATAATTTCTCTGAGTCGTTCATTGTTTCTTTGGACTTTGTGCATACACACACACACACACTCACACACACATATATATATGTATATATACTTTGCATAAACTATTTAGGAATTCCAGCCTCAGGCACAGACTCAAAAGTAATTGGACAGCTGACTGATAAGCAGTTTCATGGCCAGGTGTAGCCTGTTCCCTTCTTCTTTTATAACACATTTAGGGGAGAGAAAAAAAGGTCTGGTGTAGATTCCAGGTGTGGAATTTGCTATTCAATTAGCTGCTCATAAAAAAAACCCTTAATATGCTAATTAAAAGGTCATGATGCAAGGAAAGGAGGTCAGTCTTGAGACAAGGGTGTTTATGACCATTTATGACCAATAATACTGAGGGTTTACTTCAAGATGCAAGCATCTTAAAAAAGGCTGACCAGCTTACTGGGGAGATTAACTTAAGAAAAGAAAAGGAAATAAAGGAAGCATCATGTGTCAAGCATGGTGGAGCCACTGTTATAGCATGAGCATGTATGACTGCTGTCAGTGGAACTGGGTCACTGGTGTTTTATTGATGATGTGCCTGTTGATAGAAGCAGCAGGATGAATTTTGGAGTGTACAAAGTGTATATAGGTTCAGCTCAGATTTAGTAAAATGCCTCAAAATTGGTAACATAGGTTAGGCACTTCAGTGCATAGATGGACAATGATCCAAAACATCAAAAAAATAAATAAATAAATAAAGATAAAACTTCTCAAGAGAAAGAAATGGAGTGTGTAAAAAGTTAAACTGGTTAATGCAGTATTGTAAAAGCCCTTAAAGCCCTTGAATAAAAGCTCACTTGAATCACTTGAATCACTTGAATCATATTTTGGTAGCTTCATTTCAAATGCATTTTGAGGGTGTATAGAGGCATGTGTCACTGTCCAAATACTTATGTACATATATATGTACTGTATATGTAACATTATATATATATATATATATATATATATATATCTGTCAATTTTTATTTTTTTTACATAATGTGACTCTGGCAGTTGTTTGTTACATTGTGTACAAATCCCATGATGTATGGACCAATAGAAATGCTCCAAAATGACTCTGAATAAAAATGTTTTACATTGACTTCCATTGAAAATAGAGAACCTTTTTTCCTTCTCCTGTAAAGCTGCTGTTATGGAGATACAAGGTTTTTGTTCTATAGCTTCTTCCTCTCTTTCTCTCTCTCTCTCTTAGAGAGAGGAAATGTATATTTAAGAACATGTATACTGTTATGGAAATTCGTATATAAGAATTTTTAGAAGAAAAATGTTATATTTGGATTTTTTTTTTAATTTGTAGAAGAATACTTATATTTAAGAAAATTAATATACAAGAAATAAAAAATGAATATTCCTCTTTTGCAAAAATAAAAACCCAAACCATTTGCTTTTTTCTCCAGAGCAAGACGCATTATTGAGAAAGGACTGAAACACACACATGCGCCTCTCTTAATGTATCCAGACATGAACAATGTAACTGGCAGCCTGGTCTACAAAAAGATGCTTTATTAATAAATGCTTTATTCCATTGAGAAATAAATGTGCAACATTTCATTTCATTCTACATAACAATGTATTAGTGCAGTTGTCATGACGGAGATGATGAGGGAGCTACTGGAAGCTGCACATGTGCAGTACATCACCACAAAGCAACTGTTAAGAGTTTCAAAACAACGTCCGAAACGTATGACACTATGAGATGACAGTGTTTGTAAGCTGGCATTAGCCTGTGGACATGAACATGAACAACACAACATGGAATGCATTACCTCTTAAAGCAGTAAAGCTTATTTACCTTTTATCACAGATCAAGCCCAAGATTTTTCTAGAAACGCGGCATATAGAAATGTAGACTATGCTCATTTTGTCCTCGTATTGGTCCCAGACATGTCACAGTGCAAACCAGAGTCTGTAGGAAATGGTTTTAAAAAGCCCTGCCCTAAATGCCACGGGCGAGGTTTTTTGCTGTTCGAATGGAAAAGTGGCGAGCAGGGCTGTAACGAACGGCAGCTGTAAACCCGTCAAGTCAATGGCTGATATCCTAAATCATGGGTTAATTCATTAGAGCCCACCGCTAGCAGGCCTGCCCTGGCCTCCCTGTAGAGTGCAGTCACAGAGGTTATGACCAGGAGGTAAGGAAAGGTACGCGTGTCAAGGACTGTCGGGATGTAGAAAAATGTACATATTATACAAACAGATCTTTTCCCAAACCGTTCCCTCCAAGACGATCTCGGAAAACCACTCGCTTCCATGTGTTTCTAGGAAAAGAAGGCGCAGGGTAAAAAACACACACTCGTTTTGGAGTGTGCACTGGAGTGTCTGAGGGAGATGAGAAAAAGCTTCCTCAGTGTTTGTTCTCGCTTCCGATGGATCACTTTGCAGCCTCCGTCTTTGTGCTTTTGTGTCCGTTCACGCAGTCGAAGTGCCTCTTTATTAAACACCTAGCCTGAACGCGATTGCAGGACGAGTTGGCAGTTTCTCAGCACGCAGCATTAAAAGCTGCTGACTGGAGGGGACCGGATTGTACTCCTAAAGCCAACAACTGGGGGAGGGGGGGATGGGGAGAGGTCCGAGAAGACAAGGCTCGCGTGGAGTGTACAGAGAGGGAGGAGAGGAAAAGTGAGAGAGGCTGAGTCAAATAGACACTGTCCGTTGTCCATGTGGGGTCAGACCAGGGTGCTGACCGTCATGTGTACCTCGTCTCTGATGGTGATCGAAAACCCATCCAGTCCGTGAACTATGTACCCTAACTCTCTCTCGGGAGGTTGCTCTGGGTCAATACTCTGCTTGGGACTGTCCACTACTTTGGCTGTCTCCTCTGATTCCTCTTTTTCTTCTTCTTCTTCTTCTTTTTCCTCCTCTTCCTCTTCCTCCTCGGTGATGGAAGACAGCCGGGTGGCATTACCCGGCTTTTCCACGGGTGGCCGGTAGTGGCACTGTCCGTTTAGGAGCCTCCTGAGGGGCATGAGGGGTACCATATCGTCCCCCAGAAGCTGCTGCTGGCAGTGCCGGAAGTCGCTCTGTCTTTTGAGCCTCTTGAACTCGCTGAAGGCTGAGATGGAGTTCTGGTAGAGGCTGAGGGCCAGGGTCCGGGCCTTCTCGGCCTTGGCCAGCAGCACAGCGTGGCACCGTAACACCACAGCCTTGTGCTTGACCTGGTGACGGTAGATCCAGGCGAAGATCTTGGGCCGGCAGGGATCGGCTGTGCAGTATGTGATGCGGTTGAGCGAGTAGAGGTGAGTGGGCTTCCCGCGGCCACCCTTGTCTGCTCCCAGGCGGATGCCGTGCGGCCCCACGCTCAGCTTCATCTTGGCGCTCCGCTCCCCGTAGTCGCTAGACACCCAGATCCTGGCCACGGCGTCCTGGGTGCAGCCCTCACCCTTGGCGACGGCGGTCACCGCGCTGCCCAGATAGCGTACACTGTAGCTGGGCTCCTCCCTGTTCAGCTCCACCTTCTGACGCTTGCTCTGGAAGACGCCGGCCAGCCAGTGGAAGGGGCAGTCGGGTACGAGGTCCGGGCAGGAGCGCAGAAGCGAGGAAAGTAGCGACTGGTAGGCAAGTCCGGCATTCAGGCTTTTGGTCTTGCTTTTGGACTCGTCTTCGGCCAGCACGAACTTACTCCTCTTCCAGGGCAGCATGGTCCCGACCAGAAGCGCAAGGGACTCCGCGCCCCTTCGACCAAATGAGGTTCTCTGTGGTTGTGGGTTGCTTGGCGAATGTGTGCGTGAGTGTGCGCAAGAGTAAGAGTGAGAGGATGCTGCTCAGTCACACACTGAAGAGAGACTGAGAGCAGCGAGGCTCAGCTGGGCTGCTCCAAAGCTCGCTCGCTCGCTCACTTACTTGCTCCTCCTTCCTCTCCTCCTGAACTGCCTGCATCACAGAGAGGGAGAGAGAGAGAGAGAGAGAGAGAGCTGATCAAGGCTGGGCTCCCAGCCCGATCTTTCAGCATCGTTCTCTTAACTCTTGCTGCCCCTCCCCTGCTGCTTTCAGCTCCCCCAATAACAACAGTAACACCACGCAGAGAGGAGGTCTGAGTGCAGCTCTGACTGATTCGCTCTTCATCTTCTCATATACAGCCTTTAATCCTGAGATGGTGAAGGGAGGAGGGGTCACCCCAATGCCTCAAGGGAATCAGTCTGATGAGTTGGGCGAAAGATCAATAAGAGTTTATGGATCCTCATGAAAACCTTTGGCTTTTTGAACATCTAAACATATGGACTTTTGCAGTTAATGAAAATGCAGTTTTCTTGGTAGGAAAAAGTTACAACACCCCCACATTTATGCTGCGTTTCAGGACAGGAGCCCCCCCCCCCCCCCCCCCCCCCCCCCACACACACACACACCAAGTGGGATTTCAGACCCTTAAACACAGGAGATCGTCAGCAACCCCCGAGTTCAAAATCCTAGATGGCCGCACAGCACATCAACAGTAACAAAACCAGAATGAGAATGTAGAATGAGCTGTTATCCAAAGGTAACGCTTACAGTGCTAACCTGGGACAGTGCTAACAATGCCAGCCTGGGACAGTGAAAACAATGCTAGCTTGGGACAGTGAAAACAATGCCAGCCTGGGACAGTGCTAGCAATGATAGCCTGGGACAGTGCTAACAATGCTACCTTGGAGAGTGATAACAATGCTAACCTGCGAGAGTGCTAACAATGCTAACCTGGGAGAGTGATAACAATGCTTTGGGACATAAAAAGTGGGACATATTTTGATTGTCGAAGTGAGTGGGATCCCTCAGGTGGTCCCTCTAAGCTCTTTGAGGCCTTCAGAAAGAAGGCTGTAGATGCATTTGAGTCTGGGAAGGGATGAATGTAGCTCCTCTAGCAATGCTGAGGACACTGAAAGGGTAAGGACTTAACACACGTCTCCTCTGGTACACGCAAAGCCAGCCACTGCCTCTTCCTCGATGTGACATCGCAGGGTCCCCAGCTCCACCCACCGCAACAGCTAACAGACGCCTATGCCAGCCAGTAATGAGGGGACAGAGTGCAATGGCTAATTGTGCTCTCTCTGGCTCCGGCTGCTGATGGCAAAGTGGCGTGGCTCGGGATTCGAACTCACAACCCAAACATGGCTTCTCTTTCACAACAAAAAAATGGTGTGGTTCTTCTATGGCACTGAGCCCTTTACAGCACCTCTATTTTTAAGAGTGTGTGTCTCATTGCTCAAACTAGAAGCTGTTCTGTCTTCAGATGTTCTGTAGCTGCAGTTGTCCGTCTTGTCCAAATGTCCCCGTTGCAGTCCAGGATGCACTGCTTGTATCTTCTAGTCTGTGCGTTTCATTTCCCATTTCTCTGGCAGCTTTAATACCTTCTAAGTAACTCCCAAGCTTTAATAGCTCCTTCCCCTGTCTATTCCTCTGAAGTCTTCACTCGGCTGAAGTATATAATAGCAGATGGGGACGTCAGAGGAAGCTGTTCAGCTGGATGGGTCAGCAGCGATGAATCATAGCGGGCAGCGTTTCCATCAAGCGTGGTGGAGAGGAAGACGGAGAAGCGGGGGCCGCACTTGTCCTGCTGAGATGAGATCTCTATGTGATGGATTGATTCCCATTTCCAGCTTGTGATTACCTACAAGTAATAGGGCAGCAGGAGCTTCCACAGATATTGATATTAGCGATTGCTGGCACGTAGAAGCATGTATATGAAGTGCATCCAGCGGAACGGGTTAACAGATACTTGGTGTTTATGGAGTTTAGCTTACGATACAGGGATTTATGCAGGTCAGGCACATCGGCACGCAGAATACGCCAAGGCGAGCGCTGAGTAAGTGCAGCGGCTTGCAGTTTTGAACTGAAGAGGATTTATAGGAATTCCAGACTGTGAAAGAAGCAACTGTGGCAAACAGGTAGTTCATTCATTTTCACTTCAGCTGCTGTTCTCTGGGTGTAATTGTTTCTTTGTCCGTGCTGCAAGTGACGCATTCCCTTCCTCGGTGAGTGTCTGACTAACTCAGCACCCTGATGTGAGTTCCTCTTAAGTAGACATGTCGTGGGCTCCCTTTGTTCCATCCGTCTAGGTCAGCGGTGTAAAGAAGGTAGACAGATCTCGCATTAAGGTTTCACATTTTTTCATTACATTAAAGAATCAAAACAAAAAAAAATCAAACAAAATCAGCCTTTCTAGCTAAAGCTGGTCAAGCTGGTCAAGCTCTTGACCTTTTTGTTGGAGTTATAGCTGATCTATGAACTTCACCAGCCCGACCAAGACAATCACCCAGTATGATCATGCTGGTCCACCAGTATCTTCATGAACAACTTCAGGAACAACTTGTTGGTCAAGCTGGTCATGCTGGTAGACCAGCAAGTCCATCAAACAAGTCCATCAAATCAATAAAAACATAGCCTATCCCAGGGGTCTGCTCTAACAGACCTGGCAATAAATCAGGTGAGCTTGAGCTGAAAAGCACAAAGCTGTGCAGGAATCTGACCTTCCAGGACCAAAATTGCCCACCCCTGTGAGCCTATACCAGTAGCTGGTCTAGAGCTAAGCTGGCTATAAACAGCTGGTGTAGCAGTATAGGGTATATTTCAACTTTTCATCTTGACCATCAAAGACTAGCTTAGATCATCTGGAAATGACCCACCAGCAAAAGCTGGTCTCAAAGTCTTAACGTGTTGAATTTGAGTGACCAAGTGACCATATCTGAAGAACATGGCTAGTCAAACGTGGATGATCTGGTTGTAGGTGGAAAACTAGCACGGCTTGGGGGTCGATCCTCTCTCAGACATTTCCTAATTTCATTCGTCTGTTCTCTTCACCAGCTCTGTGGCGTTAACCTCGGCGGCAGCTAAGTCAATATGAGCCACGCTCATCAATCTCTGTAAAGGCCAGCCAGTCATGGAGAGGTCCTGGCCTCTGTGCTCTCGGCGTTAATCTTCTGCAGCTCCGAATTACAGCCCCGCTTCGTGATGTCGCTCATTCAGACTTTGTGCTCAAGGGGGGGTAAAAAAAAGACCTATTCTTCACCCATCTAGGTCCCGTGACCAAAAAACAAGGACGTGACAAGGCACATGTGCCCTGCCACTGTGCCCTGTCCACTCAAACAAATAGCTTTCACTTGAGGCCCTCCTAAAAAGCAGCTACACTTAATGGACCATTTCAACTCTCCTCCCTCCAGGTCATTTCCAAATATACTGTATGGATGGCAGGAGCTTTCATATCTCTCAGAGGATAAAAATAGATAGAGAAGGTTGGTCATCGCTTAGGGCAACAGATTTTGACGGTTATCACTGCAAGCTGCCTGCTCCCTGGGCTGATCCCAGAGTGGCCGGCAAAAGGGGAGCCACTTTTGAAGGCGGCATTTGAGGACAACATGGTGTTGTATTGTCTCAGTGGTCAGCACGATTTGCGTATGGGTCATTTTCCTATTACCCCAAAGTCAGCTGGCCAATATACAAGGGCAAAGGAGGTGCTCATTACCTGCTGATGTGTAAATTGTGTGTACATTCGTGTACTACTTGTGCTGTCCACTTGCAGGACAAGAAGAGGAGAGGGCATCTCGAACAGCTGAGTCGCTCGCCATCTTCATCATCGACTAAAGACCCATCTCCTTCAGGGGCTCGTCCTGCACTTATTAAAGGCTTAGGATTGTGCTGACATGTCTGACATGATTTTCTGATGTTCAGGGTTTGTTGAGGGTTGTAGCTTTAGGTTTGTAATTGAAAGCGTCTAGACTTAGCTCACACTAGCTAGGGATATGTTCCGAGTGGACGTGGATGGGGAAGCACTTCTGTAAGCCATCTTCATAAATTATCATAACTTAGACATAGCCTTTTTCCTGGACGTCTAAACCTAAACCACACGTCCTCTTTTTCCTGAACATCTTTTTGGGATCTAAAAAATGATCCCGTCTAGCTGGGAATTTTTTAATTAGCTTAAAATATCTGGGATTTTGTGCGTATTTCGTGTCATCGTTTGCTTCTACAGTCGCCACACATACCAGTAGGGTGACCATATATTAGTTTAAGTAGAGACACAGGACACAAGTATCCCCCGTAGTCATGATGTCGTGGCTGGAGGGTTTCAAGTAGGCCTAAGTTGTAGGCCAAGTTGCTATGTGTATGTGTGAGGGTTTAGCAGAATAATACACCAAATCGTTATCTGACTTCATTTTGCATTGTATTGTGGGACAATAGTGTTCATTGTAGCCACACTCAAAAACGACCGGTTTTGAGTTTGTACCTTGAGTACGCATCTGGGATATTTGAGTATACCCAAGTTTGATACTTTTAACTATACTACATACTTCATACTCAAAAACTAGTCAGTACACTCGTAATTAGAACACAATTGGGACGCACCCCAGCTGTATGCACCAGTAGACATTGCCCTTCCTTCAATGCAGTTGCTAGCTGTGTCGCTCTTAGCTAGCTCACTTGCAAGTGACAGAGTTACATATGCTGTCATGGACAATATGACTTTACCTATGAGCATTATCATGACAAAAACCGCACAGCATTAGCCTGCCTTTTAAACGGTTATACCGCTTAGGAGCTCAGGGCAGTATCTAAGCTTGAGGTATCTTAGGAAGGGGCAACTCTTCAAAGGGCTAGACTCTGAGCCACTTATCTAGGTAATGCAGTCCAGTCCGTCAGATTTTCAGGACGACTACTAGCAAGCCAGCAGGCGCTAGTAGGAGTCACGATTTTCGCGAAGATTTCGCTCAGCGTAAACCTGTCTCTTAAACGTCAGGACTACTCAAAGGAGCTCAGGAACTATCAGTGATAGAACTGCCTACAAGATCAGGATTCCAGAGGGGTGGAAAACAGCTTACACTCATATCCTCACAGTCTCCATTTGCCAGCTCTTTCTATCCATGGTCAAATTCTGCACGTACCCCAGAAGATTCTGTAAGAGGGCAGGCAGTCCTTTATCGGCTCGAGTTGTCAAGACAGTGTACACTCTGTTCGATAACAGCCAAAAATGGGCCAAGCGCTCTCTGATCCAAGCGGATGCATTATTAAAGCCGCGGCTGCATCTCAGAGCAGCTCTTCATCTGCATATGAAAGCCGCGAGTGTAAGGGAATTAATTAAGTGTGTGACTTTTACTAATGAGAGAGGAAGAAAGCTAGATAAGAAGGCGGCCGCTCAACCTCCTCACCCCCCCCCCCCTCCCTACGCATGGCCTTAATTGTTCCCTCAAAGCGACGGGACAGGGAGGCCGGCACTTCCGTCCGTAAATGTAACGGAAGGATCCGAAACCTTCGTTTTACGAAGCTGTTTTCCAATGAGATGAATGCCGACGGTAGAGGCCCAAAAACAAATGGAATACCAGGTTTTTTTTTTTAGCTACGTCGCGAAGAACCCTGTAATAGTTCTAAGCTTAAACACAGTTTCAGCATTTTATCGCACTTAATTTCTTCAGAGAATTGGGACTGCATGCGTCTTCCCAGATAATTAACAGCGCCCTCGTGGTATGATACAAACAGCCATTATACAGCACGATGTAGTGGAGCGTTTGTTTCCCCTGCTCATTAGACTTAGTTCAGCAGAACAGACGTCAGCCGAGGAAATCGCACAAATACATCACTGCTCGTGGAGCTGAACGGAGCAGTGCTGAATGTACTGTTGTTGTCCCCCCCAGCCCCCCCCCCACCCCGCTTCTCGCACACCAGAGCCCTTTTTCTTTGGGCACTGCCTGGTCCCCCCCCACACCCCTTATTTGTTATCAGCCCTCCTCTTGCATGAGCTAGCCCACGGCGCAGAACACTATCGAATCAATCCAATTATTCTTATCTAAACCCCCTTCTTTATATATATATATATATATATATATATATATATATATATATATAATCTCCATCCGCCGTAACATTAATACCACCTCCTTGTTTCCACTTCCCATATAGGAGCACTGCATACTGTGTTAGCCTCCTTTCACCCTGTTTTTCCAATGGCCAGGACTCCACAGTACCTCCACAGAGCAGGTAGTATTTGGGTGGTGGGTCATTCCCAGCACTGCAGTGACCGGACTGACATGGTGGTGGTACAAGTGGATCAGACACAGCAGTGCTTCTGGGGTCTGTCACTGTTTCCTCTCTCTGTCCACTCTAGTTATCTAGCTGGTCCACCTTTTAGGTGTAAAGTCAGAGACAGAAGCTCTCAGATCTGCTGCTGCACAGCTTGTGTCGGTCATCTTCTAGTCCTTCTTCATCAGTGCTCACAGGACGCTGCTGCCCACAGGACGCTGCTGGCTGGATATTTCTGACTGGTAGGCTATTCTCAGTCCAGCAGTGACTCTGAGGTGTTTAAACACTCCAGCAGCATCACTGCTGTGTCTGATCCACTACTCGTACCTGCAGTGCAACACACACTACTAACACACAACCACCACCATGTCAGTCAGTATCACTGCAGTGCTGAAATTGACCACCCAAATCACCCAAATACTACTTGCTCTGTGGTGGTCAGTCCTGTGGGGTGCTGACCATTGAAGAACAGGGTGAAAGGATATTATGGCTGATTGTTGTATATATGTATGTATATGTGTGTGTGTGGGGGTGGGTGGGTGTTTATGTGGTGGGTGTGTGTGTTTATGTATGTAAACCCAGAAATTGGGGCTGGCAGCCAGGGTGGGCTACTTTGATTGCGCCCTCCTTAGATGTTTTCCTACTTGCCAGTCAATGTAATTAAATCAGGCCTTCTCCTAATCAGACTACGCTTAAACCTGATACACTCTAATGAAAGACAGGGGCGAGAGAGCAAGAGAGAGAGAGAGTAGGTGAAGTAGGTATGTTTGTGTGTGTGTGTGTGTTTTATGTCTGTATGGAGTGTGGGGTGAAGGCGGGAAATGCTAACGTTAATGGGAACCAATGGAAACGCCTCTAAACGCTACACTACAAAGGATTTTTGTATTATTATTATTATTATTAATTATTATTCTTTAACATATAACGACTAACTGGTGATTTTGGATGGTGAATAAAATGGCTAGTGCTGCAGACATCGCATTGCCATTTACGACCGCAATTTTCCAGATGTGACCATGTGGGAGACTGGGGTTCGATTCCCGGTCTAGCTGCGCTACACCAATAAGAGTCCTTGGGCAAGACTCCTAACACTACACTGACCCACCTCTGTAATTCGAGTAACCTTGTAAGTCACTCTGGATAAGAGCGTCAGATAAATGCCATAAATGTAAATAAAGGTAAATGGTGGGCCTGTGGGGAAAAACAATGGGCTCTGCTTGTACTTTCTGGTTTACAGCACTGAAATGACTCACAAGAACCACGTAGCATAGCTTTGTTTTTTGCATCAATTATTGTAATTAGTTTTTGTAATTATTCCAGAGTCTCACTGGATAGTCTTTTTCAGTCCTTTCAATGCTGTGTGCCGTTAGCTAGCTAGAGAGATTATAGCCGGTGGGCTAGCATTAGCTTTCGGCCTAGCACTGTAACCAATCGCTTTCCTGGGTTTTGCGTTTTGGCCTTTCGTAAACTCTCATTATTCAGCTTAGCCAAGGCAGTTTTCCGTTTAAAAGCTGGTTCTGGTTTTAGAGTAGTTACCGAACAATTCTGTAATGGCTAGGTAATAAATCCTAATAAATTTAACGTGATAATGTTACAGTATGTCTGCCGTTTCAAATAGATAAAGCAGGATGATACGTCCTCTTTTTTTCCCCAGACATGTCCTCTTTTGGGGTGTGAAAAATTATTCCGGCCAAGATTTTTGCTTTCAAGCTAGCCAAATTCCCAAATTCTCGTGGACCTTGGCACAGGACCCATCGGCCTAGTTCGCAAAGCAACCCGCTTTCCGATAACTCTCTGGTGACTCTGGAGTCTGGTGGGATGTGCTGCTTGTCTGAGACAACTCAATAAAAGACGTTGGCAGACCAACGGGAGGTGCATTAGCGCCACCTACTGAGCGGCAGCTTTTATTGAAAACAGCAAATCTTCTGAAAGAGTTTTAAAATCAATAATCAGATCAATCGCACCCAGTTATAACCGTTTAGGAGGCACTGGGAGGACTGAACAGTGTCCAGTCAAATAGTGGATTGTTTATTTTTATTTATTTTATTTTGAAAATAACATTTAATTAATTAATTTTTTTATTATTTTATTTTAGGTATTTTTCATTATATATATTTTTTCTATATATATTGGTCTGAAAATAAAACTAATGTTGTAAAATGTGGTAAAAGCTTTATTTATATGTATTTATTTATTTATTTATTTTTTTAATGGTTGACTTAGGACTTGGGTGTGGTTTGATCATGTAGGCTTCCTGGATTATTATTCATTAGCAAAGCTGTGTGGTTTTAGAGGTATGTAACTCTTCTCACACACTGCCATGGTCCTCCTACTTAAAGCCCCCTGGCCACAACATCCTAACCACTGGAGACAGTGCCCCCCCCCCCCCCTTTTTTTTTTTTGTTTTGGCCACCCTAGATAAAGGTTACACTTGATTTCGGCCTCGTTTTCGATCAGAAAACATTTAAAGGTCGTTTCTTTTAAATTTTTTCATTCACATTACCATTTCCTATCCCTGGCAGAAAGCCCCCCTGCTTGTTTAAAGGATGTGCCTGGCCTGATGACAGCGGACATCCTGCCCCTCTTCTGGAGCAGAGTGGCGGCCCCATGCCAACTACAGTACCTGCGACCTGCAGCTAAACAAATATACGCAATGAATACCAAGCAGCCGTTCAGCCGGGGCTTGTTTGTCCTCTATCTATCATGATGGCAATGGAAAAATAAGAAGCCTTCTGTGCCGAAGCAAGAGGAGAGGTATGGGCTTCCGCGTCCTGTGACCCATTTCACTCAAACAATGCCTTCGCCGTCATAAAGGAACAGCTGGCTTGTTCATTTTCTCCGAACGTCACCACTTTTGTCAGATGATATATTGCCCAATTAGGCTTAGTCTACACTAGTTACATAACTCTGGCATTCTCTACAATCAGCAAACCAGCACCTACTGGCGCTCCGAAGCCATACCGGCCCGCCTCCCCTTCCCATCCCATCCCTTCACCCTCACCTGAGCGCTTGACCACTTTTTGCACAGTCGAACTGATTCGGCTTCATTTGCATATGCATTAAGTGCCCTCGCCCCAAATGCAAATGGCAGCAAAGTTTTGTAAAGAGCGGAAATGAAAATCAGCATGATGCAAGCCCGTGCCAAAGCGCTTCATTATTCACTGGCAGCTTTTGTCTGGAAAATCCTCACAGGCAGAGCTCCAGCTGCATTATGACTCTCGATAGATGGCATGATTTTAATATCCTTAAGTAGCAGGCCTGGGGTTTCGTCACAAGCGCTTCCGTTCCTGCTTGAGCCGGCTGAGCAGGCTGGTTTTGATTTTGAAGATCCGTCTTTACGGATGGATGAGGGTTTCTCCAGAAAGCAGGGTGATTGCATAAGCAAAGAGCAATAAGCTCATTAGTCATCAGACAGCGCATTGTTTCATAAACCCAATCTATATGCATTATACCCAAGTCTGGCTAAGCCTAGCGCTTAGCAAGTCTTTGAATATGATGCGGTTTAAGCAAATCTGCCAGAATCGCTTGTTTTACTTTAAAGAACAGTCATTCACAGGGTACCCACTCATCGAGCACAAGCCACTTTTAGCACTTTTAAATTTGTCCAAGGCTAACATAGCTAACTGTTAGCGGAAGCATCATCAAACACTTGCCACAAACTGTTCATGCACATCGTCAGGGGTGCTAATTTGGCCTGGAAAATGTGTGTGAGGGGATGGCTACTAGCTTCAGGAGGCTGCAGTCTATATCAAGGGTGCCGATTTGGTCAGACAAGTGGGTGGGGGGCAACATCGGTTGGCAATAGCAATTTACATGTACAACCAATTTAACAATGTTACCCTACATTACAGCTAATACAGTAGCTACAATTAGTTAGCTAGCTAATTAGAGCCATGAAACAAGCTAATACAGCAGCTACAGTTAGTTAGCTAGCTAATTAGAGCCATGAAACAAGCTAATACAGCAGCTACAGTTAGTTAGCTAGCTAATTACAGCCACAAAACAAGCTAATACAGCAGCTACAATTAGTTAGCTAGCTAATTAGAGCCATGAAACAAGCTAATACAGCAGCTACAGTTAGCTAGCTCGCTATTTACACCCACAAAACAATCCGATACAGCAGCTACATTTAGCTAGCTAGCTAATTATACCCATAAAACAGTTAAATATAGTTAACTAGCTTGCTAATTACAGCTACATAACAAACAAATACAGCAGGTACAGTTAGCTCACTAGCTAATTATAACCATGAAACAAGCTAATACAGCAGGTACAATTAGTTAGCTTGCTAATTGCAGCCACAAAACAAGCTAATACAGCAGCTACAGTTCGCTAGCTAGCTAATTGCACCCACAACAAAATTAATACAAACTAATACAGCATCTACAATTAGTTAGCTAGCTAATTACATTCATGAAACAGACCAATATATCAGCTACAGTTAGCTAGTTTGCTAATTACAGCTACATAACAAGCTAATACAGCAGCTACAGTTTGTTAGCTAGCAAATTACAGCCTCAAAACAAGCTAATACAGCAGCTACAGTTAGTTAGCTAGCTAATTACAGCTAACAAAAAAGCTAATACAGTAGCTACAGTTAGTTAGCTAGCTAATTACAGCTACAAAAAAGCTAATACAGCAGCTACAGTTAGTTAGCTTGCTAATTACAGCTACAAAAAAGCTAATACAGTAGCTACAGTTAGTTAGCTAGCTAATTACAGCTACATAACAAGCTAATACAGCAGCTACAGTTAGTTAGCTAGCTAATTACAGCTACAAAAAAGCTAATACAGCAGCTACAGTTAGTTAGCTAGCTAATTACAGCTACAAAAAGCTAATACAGCAGCTACAGTTAGTTAGCTAGCTAATTACAGCTACATAACAAGCTAATACAGCAGCAACAGTTAACTTGCTAGCTAATTACAGCTACAAAAAAGCTAATACAGCAGCTACAGTTAGTTAGCTAGCTAATTACAGCCATAAAACAGACCAATTTATCAGCTACAGTTAGCTAGTTTGCTATTTACAGCTACATAACAAGCTAATACAGCAGCCACAGTTAGTTAGCTAGCTAATTACAGCTATGTAAAAGCTAATACAGCAGCTACAGTTAGCTCACTAGCTAATTACAGCCACAAAACAAGCTAATACAGCAGCTACAGTTAGTTAGCTTGCTAATTACAGCTACAAAAAAGCTAATACAGCAGCTACAGTTAGTTAGCTAATAGCTAATTACAGCTACCAAACTAATATAGCAGCTAAAACAGCCCAGTACAGCAGCTACAGTTACAAGCTACAGCATGCTCAGCACTGAGAGACTCGGATTGGATCCGGGGGCAAGATAACCTGATCGGACCACCCTAACAACAACCCATTGCCGGGGTAAAAGCCCCTCAACTGCCTTCAGTGTTTTATTTCTCATTGCTTCACTTTCTGCTGACGGCAGCATCCTGAAAACTCTCGCGAACTCTCTCAAATTGACTCTATGGCTTCGTGTCGTGCCTGTTGCTTTGAGTGCTGTTTATTACGGCACGTTATAAAAGGCGTCTGAGGGAGAACGCAGTCAGTACAGATGAGTGCACAAGCTGGAAGACGAGCTCAGACCCTTTAGCGTGCATCATCCATTCCCCGCGCCCGTTAGCCGAAATAAAAGCCTGCGCGCATTCCCGTTGTGCTGTGATGAAGAACTGAAGAAATGAATGCTGAAGAAAGTCAATGCTGCGCATTAGGAGGGTCGGATCAGGATTGATGGGGATATGAAAATCCATTTTGCACATGGCAGAGGTCTGAAAGCAGGGCAAACACAAAAGCCTGGCGCTGGGAATAAAAAAATGATCAAAAATAAATAAGCACGTCGGCCACAAATGGGAGGCAATTAGGACGATTTAGACGCCGATGTTAATCATTCTCCTTAAACCCATTTTTAACACGTCTCTGTTTTAACAAGACCATCTGCATAATAACGCCATTGAAGCTAAATGGAGGAAGTGCAGACGCGGGCGCAAACACGAGCTGTACTGTCTGAAACCCTGCCGCTCCGAACAAACATCCGAGCCCATCCGTAAACCTCCTGTTTACACACTCGCCCACAGGTAAACACACTCCATCTGGAAAACATTTGGAGATTTCTCATGAGCGTGTGTACGCTCGCCGCCGCATCTGCGCGTGTATGAGATTGTGTGGAAAGAAGGTGAATGTTTGCATGTGTGTGTGTGTGAGAGAGAGGTGTGTGTGTGTGTGTGTGCACATCTGAAACGTGGTCCCTGGCAGCGTCACCTGATTATTACTTTTTTGATGTGACACTGGCTGAGGGTAGTTATGAGGTTTTAATATAAGGCCCGTTGCCATAAGGGCTCAAAGCCGGCCTGTGGCTCCTCCCCCTCAGTTGGTTTACTGTATGTTCTGTATCTGCAGGTTAGAATCCCCGCATCACATGACGTCCCCAGACTGGCAGGCTTTTGACGATGGAGCTCTGAGCCTTTGCCTTTGGGTTTGAACTAGATTACATTAGCAGTTAGACCATAGGGCCGGTCTAGAGAGTAGTGCACCTCAGCCATCCATAGGAATAAATAGTGAGCAAGTATTTAATCAGTTTCAGCTGCAGATCATTTACTCATGTTTCTGAGGCCCGACTCGAGACGTACCGTTGACCAAACTGTGAGATGCTAAAGTAAAAAAAATGGGAAGTTACGAGAACTTTTGAGCAATTAAAGTCGAGTAACATGACAAATGGCTCTGTAATCAGTTACAGTATCATTGCAAGTTGGGCCTTACGTTAAATTTTCTTTAAATTTTCTGCTCCACTGTAATAGAAATAGCAGCTCGGTCTTCACTTCACACAGCTGTGCTCTCATGCAGAGGTGCTGTGACTCTGACTGGAGGCTGGTGTTTCTGTAATGATGTATTTTTAGATAGCCTGCTTTTGGGTTGCATGTCCCACATTATCTCAGTTAAAAGATAAAAAGAAGGTAGTAACAGTGCTGGTGTGTCCTGTGTGAACAGATTCGCTTGTGATTATTACAAGATGTCGTCCCCCCCCCCCCCCCCACACACACACACACACACACACACACACACACACGTGTCCACAAGATGCACAACCTTAAACACCAGGCAGACTGGCCATATAGGGCAACTATCTGACATGTGCTTCCTGAAGCAGATCCTCTATTCTCAGCCTCGGGACAGCAGGCAAGGACAAGCACCTTTGTGCTGGTTTACAGTGAGCATTAAAATCTGCATCCCATGTTAGTATATGTTCAATGGTTTCATGCTAACTCTGGTGTTGGGCTGAAGATATGAACCGCATTATTAAAATTATATCATGCAAACTGCCCATGTGGGGAACGTATGGGTAGTCCAACTGGGAATCTGAACATTTTGTCCTCTGGGCCCACATATGGATGCCCACCAGGGTCAGTGATGGGACTAGGAGGGGTTGAACACGGGCCTCAGCTGGGTTATATCGCAAACGAGGCCTGGATGGGACTCATGTGAGATTAGGCTGGGGCTTTAACAATGGGACGCCCAACCGGGTCCCAGTAAAAACGTATGTGCAAACCCACCTGGAACTCACCTAGCCCACGTTCCACCCATGTGAGCCCCACATGAGCAGGGAGGTGATTATTAGCCTTTATTCACTGTTAGCTAAATTAGCATATATGGCTGAATCTAAACCATCGGTTATCAGAGCTAAACTGGCAGCTGCATTTCATTACACTGAAGTTGAAAAGCAGCCCTTGCCAACTGTTTCTCATTCTGGGGTTGTGTCACTGTCCAGAAAATCAACAGTACGGAGTCATGTCATGTCATGTCAACCAAAGATTTATTTAAAATGCTGCCTGCTAAGGTACCTTCATCTTGCCGATTTGTGAAGGCAGCATAGATGCATCCTTTGCTGCCTCATGATCCTCTGGGTTTGCGCCGGCTCATCTCAAGCGAAAAAGCAACATGGTGGTAGCAAGCAGCAATAGCCGAATTCAGTAGGTGTCAGTATCCTGGATGGCTGCCTTCAAAGTAACGTGATTTATTTGTAGGTACCCTCATCGCAATGCTGCCATCATTGACTTATGAGCCCTATAGCTTGATTGGCTTGTGTTATATTACCTCTCTGACATCTTCATCAAATCTATGATGAGTTAGGGCCCCCTAGTGGCGTGGCCAGGGCCCCTCAGATTGTGCTCCCCAACTTGGTAATTCACTGCTGCTTCAAATCTTCACATCTAGTTGTCCTGATCCAGAGGTAGTGGAGCATGCTTTGTGATCTGATCTATCTATAATCGAAATATAGCTAGGTAATCTAAGGCGCAGACGTGTGTGTGAGTGTGTGTGTGTGAGGGAATAAGCTCTGCAGCAATCCCTCCAGGCATCCAGCGATGAGACAGCCACATCTGCTCTCCAGCACTTCCTGCTCACAGCCCTCCCTCAGCCTGCCGCCACCGCTATTTCTGGCTCCTGCCATGCACGGCTGGACGCCGAGAGCAGACGAACTCTGCCGCTTCTGCCTCGGACTCTTCGATGTGAAACAACTCTGTGTTCTAAACCATGAGTCAGGTACCTTAATGCTTATCTCAACCAGATGAGTAATATCGAGGCTGAGGCCCGGCCTCGGGACACACACACCGTCTCGTGCTGACTCACTCGCTTGTTCGCGGGGCGAGCCGAAAAGGTCATACCTGTTTTGTTTCGGAAAGCTGTTTCACGTTCTCATTAGGATGATTTCTACGTAAAGTTCACGCCATCAGTCACGTTCCATCAGGTAACGCGTGACACGTTGCCGATACTGTGCAAGTTGGAAAGCTACGCCAGTTTCTAAAGGGTTCGGACACATTACTGAAGCCAGCCACAACATCTACAAGGTACAAGACATTCATTATTTTTCTGAAAATAACACAAAAAGGCTGAACAACTGAATCTAATATCTAATCTAATATCAGACTTAGCTAAAAGGCGCCAGTGCAGGCCAACATTGCTTAAGAAGTGGTGAGAGAGCGCGGACAATTGTGCACTCTCAGATTCTGGCTGCTGATGCCAAAGCCGAACCCACGACCCCTGGGCCTTGGAGATACAATTTCCATATGGTAATTGTGTAAGGAACGTTAGGCCTTCGTCCCTGCTCCTGAAGTCCTAATCAATAAGAAAGTTCATTTTTACCAGAAAATGAAACAGAAGCCTCAACAATTAAATAAATAAATAAATAAAAAAAATCTGATGTTGGAGTGGTTGGTGTGTATTACTTACCTTTTTTTGGGCCCCATATAAAATATATTACACTGGGCCCCAGAACTCCACCCCCTGGGCCACCAACCCATACGGTGCCCCTGTTTTGGAGACTCACTTTTAGGTCTACGAACTATGAGCATTTTCTGCTTTTCACCATCCAACACATTCGCATTCAATGATGTTGAGGTCTCGGCTCTCGGGTAATCAGTGCACTGTTCTGAGAACAGCGGCAGCTTCAGCAGCTTGGTTTGATCAGATGTTCTGCTGTTCTCGTGTCTGTTTGCTTTTCTGAGTAAGAGCTTCTTGATCAGCTCCACATCCTTTCAGACCAACACTGTTTACAGAAACACCTGCAGATGTTTTCAGACCTGAAGTGAGAATGGAGTTGATTTAAAGAAAAAACGTTTCTGATGGAGGTGACTGGGCTGTCTAACAGGTCTTGCATGGTTGTTAGGGGTCCCATTTTGTGTATCTTGGGGGGTCAAAAGACCGTAGCAGGTTCCCAACATAAGCCATGGAAGTGACGTCACAAATATCAGTCCAAATGGAGGCTATGGACCCTTTAAGCAGCATTGCTTTAACTCTGTCTGACAGTCTTTTCCTGTCAATCACTCCAGAACAGATCCTGAAACTGATCCGACAGTTTTGGGCCATTTGACTGATTAATCTCTTCATTTTTCAAATACCACCCATCCAATCCCCCCCTCCCCACCCCCACACATTATCACCAACTGCTGTGAAACTGAGCAGACAAGGTTTCTGTTCTGTGTGGGAAGAAGCTGACTCTGCAGCGGGATGTCATTCTAATCCCCGTTTCAGCCCGAGGGTTATTAAAACCCCAAACCCTCCTTTCGTGGAGAACGGATGAGTGCTGCCTGCATCTGTGTGTTTATGGGGATGGAACTGGAGCGTCAGTGCAGCAGATTTCTTTATGCACAGCTCACCCGTGATGAAACATACACCTTTCCGCACAGTGCTCTCGGGGCTATCTACACAACCTGCTGGGGTGTTTATCATGAAAACAGGGGTCACGCGCAGTGCCCGGCTGGAGATTTATTAGTCCATGACCTTGCTACTTGTGCTTTGAGATGCTGCTGGTGCAGGACTGCACACACTGTAGATCAGCGGGTCGTCACAGACAGTGAACCTGCAACCTTCGGCTGTCTACTGTGGTTCTGGGTTTAGCAGTGCAAGCAGTGGTGTGGGGTTTGGCTCTGAGACTGTGTGCATCAGAAGAAGACCTATTGTAGCAACTTGACTCAAGACTACCACCTACAGTATAGCCCAGAATAACCTGCAGCTCTTTCTTTATTACGAAAGGGTACTTCATCATTTAATTATTACCTCAAATAATATTTTCAGTGGCAAATCGTGAATAATGGGATAATGAAAAAAAACACCCTGTATTATAATGCTAATTTCTGTTAGCCCCACTATAGGAATCTAGTGGTATCTTCTAGTAAGCTCAAAGCTAATGGCAAAGCACTTGCATATGCTTGTATTCACAGTGCCACCTACTGGAAATTGGATGTGACTGCTGATTGTGTATGCAATAATAGGCCTTCATCCCTGCTCCTGAAGTCCTAACCAATGACAGAGATAGTTTAGCTCTATTTACCTTGATACCACTGATAAAAATTGATGCCAACAACTGAAAAAAAAGTCAATTGTTGGTAACCAAAATGTAATCATTTTAATGATTTTTAATAATAAAAAAAGTAAATAATGAAGTATGTAAAGTAAAACCACAGAGAAGATGGGATATAAGCTGATATTGTGTCTCAAAATTTTTTGCAAAATTGCAAAATTAATGTTGGGCAATAACTAAATTTGTAGATCAGGGTTTTTCAAGCACGGTTTGTGAACGATTACATAAACCTTCATGCTTACACAGGTTTGGTTGGATTGGTTAAAACTACTAATAAAATAAGGGTAATATTAAACGTAATGTTACTGATTTTGTTTAATTTTTTTTTTTATTATTATTATTATTATTATATTATTATTTTGAAGTCCTGTAAGTTGTGAGATCAGGCCTCCATGGGTCGCATCACTGAGCTGTACAAGCCCATGACCCTGACTCTGCTTCACCGGTTGCCCTTTTTATTAGCGACTTTTGGTAGGTGCTGACCAGTTCTACGTACCAGAACAATCCCACAAGACCTGCCTGATGTTTTAAAGATGTTCTGACCCTCCAGTCGACCCTCATTTCTCCTGCTTTGGACTGTTCATGGACTGTTCACCTGCTGCCTGGTATATCCACCCCATGTCAGATACCACTGAAGATGAAGATAATAATAATAATAATAATAATACATAATAAATATTAATAATAACATATCAAAATTGTCTACTGTTGCTGCATTTTTTTTTACCTCAAATTTAATTAGGCATATGGATAAAAATAAATATTAATAATAAAGTTATTCTTGCTGATTCATTTACAGGCTCATATTGCTTGTCCATGTTGGCTGCAGGTTCACTGGATGTCCCTTACCTGAGTACACCCTCAAGCAGGGTTCTAGCTATACGGCGCTGGAAATGGTTCGTTGGAAGCCTTTATGGTGCTTTTCAGAACCATTTTAAGGGGAAATAATGATTTATCCAGACAGAGAACCATTTAACCATAAACTTATAAACGTACTGGAATCGCTGGGGTTCTTCACAGCGCTACTCCCTCCCAGCGAGCGGCGGTGTGGCCAGTACAGGTAGCTAGCATAGCTAGCGAGGCTCACTGCTGAGACTCCGTTGAAGAAGAGAACCCCTGAGAGTTGTTTACCTCACTTCGGTCATCAGTTCTAGATATATTAGTTTAAAAAGAGACTAAATATGTGATTTAAGTCCGAACTAATCGGCCTTGTATTGCATATTCACCTGAATTCTCATGAAACGAGCTTAAAGGATCTGCTAAACGCAAACTAGCCCACAACTTAGCTAGATAGCTAAGCTAGCTACCTAGCTAGTGCAAGCTACCTTGGCACGAACCCCCTAGCTACCAGCCCAGCTTAATTAGCTATATAAAAAGGCATGGTTCAAGCTTATTTTCTAAAATGAGGTCGAAATAATACGTAGCTAATTCTAGCTTTCTGTTAGCTAGCTAGCTCTAGCCAGGTAGGGCTAGTCTCCCTCCTAGTTGGTGCTAGGATAACTAAGCTAGGACCAGAGGTAGCCAGCTCGCTCTGAGATGTTCCTCAGGTCCTCGAGTGAATTTCCGAGTATATTTGCCTGCTGAAGCTAGTTTTTGTTAGTTTAATAAAGCTAAAAGTCTGCCTTTTAGATTAGATCCTGAAAATGGACCCGAATGGGAAACCCTCCACAGCCCAGATAGTGCTGCTGGCCACCAGCTCAGCCCTCACTGCTGTCCTGTACTCAGTCTATAGGAGGAAGGCAGGTCATGTTGCCAGGTTGAAAGTAAGTACCAAAGGAGACTTTTGGGGATTAATTTGAAAAAATATAATAAATTGTGAATTTATTTATGTGGATAATGTGTTTCACTTCACCTGTTATGGCAGATTGGTGTATAAGCTGATTATTTCTTGGCTGACTGTCTATTTGTGCACATTTTAATTATAGCAATTGGTGTAGTAATAATAATTGGGCACAAATGTGAATTAAAATAACTTAACTTAAAATTAAGCGCTTCTCGCTGATTATGTACCGTCTAGATGCAAAGATTTACAGGCTCATCTTGTCCGTCCTCAGGGCAGCATTTTGTCCATTTTGGCTGCAGGTTCGCTTGAAGTGACCCTGTTAGGAAAGGTCTTCCACCTTTCCTAATCTGTGTACACCCTAATCAAACTGGGTTCTAGCTGTAAAGTGCTGAAAATGGTTTGTTGGGAGCCTTTTTGGTGCGGTGTAGAACCACAGATGGCATTTCAGTTAAATGCATTGCTTCAATTAACAGGAGGCAAAGAAAATCTCATTGGATCAAGACCTGAAAAGCATTCTGGCTGAAGCTCCAGGAAAATGCATCCCATATGCTGTTATTGAAGGTATGAGCTAAGGTTTGTGCTGCTCTGTGTTTTTCGATTTCCATTTTCTCTTTTTCCCCCTAACTTGTGCATGTGCACAGATATACGCCTTGGCTTGAATACATTGGGATGTGGTGATTTTTTTTCCCCCCTGTAATTTTAGGTGTTGTGCGGTCTGTGAAAGAAACCTTGAACAGTCAGTTTGTGGACAACTGCAAAGGCGTCGTTGAGAGACTGACGCTGAAGGAAAAGAAGATGGTGTGGAATCGAACAACTCATCTCTGGTAAATGTTTGTTTGGCTTTGTCTGCTTGGGATAGAAAAAAATGTAGAATTATATACTAAAATAAGCAGCTGAATGTATCGGTGGTGAGCCTACAGTTCTGGATTCTAGATATGTCTTAGGTACCAGTTGGGTTTGAATTTAACGCTTGAATTTAACTGCAATATATGACATTTCAAACTCCCTCAGGAACGACTGTGAGAAGGTCATCCACCAGCGCACCAACACTGTGCCCTTTGACCTGGCTCCCCACGACGACAGCGTCGCGGCCACTGTGCGCGTGGTCCGCCCTCTGGACGCAGCCGAGTTGGATCTGGAGACCACCTATGAGAACTTCCACCCCACCGTGCAGTCGTTAAGCAATGTCATCGGCCACTTTATAAGTGGCGAGAGGCCACAAGGCATTTGGGAGACGGAGGAGATGCTGCGGCTCGGGGCCAGCGTGACTGGAGTTGGCGAGCTGGTGCTGGACAACAGCCTGGTGCGGCTGCAGCCCCCCAAGCAGGTAGAAGAATCCAACATTGGTGTTGGTGGGGTTAGAATATGCCTAATTAACCGTTTGTTGTCTCAGGCATATGTAAGTAGCTTCTGGGGCCAAAATCATAAAGAGTTTTCGTGTTTGCAAAATATCTGATTGTAACGTTTAGCAAAAAATTATTTTGTCAAGGTTAATTAAATAAAAACAGGACTTAATCAGGACTAATGACTGCAATAAAAAAAATCTCTCAAAATGAGCTTGCTATGAGCTACTTTTAGCCTTAAGAGTTTTGGTAATATAGTTTGTTGAACAAACACAATATGCAATGTCTTTGAAAACCCCGCAGGGCCTGCGCTACTTCCTGAGCCGGCTGGACAGTGAGGCGCTGCTTGGGAAGCAGGAGAGTGGTCTGCGGGTGTGGAAGGCCCTGACGCTGCTGGTGGGGCTGGCGGCCTGCGCCACGCTGATCTACATGCTGTGGAAGCAGTATGTCTGGCGGAGGGAGCGGAGGAAGGAGCGCAGTGTGTTGAAGGAGTTTAAAGAGCAGCAGAAGAAGCGTGTGCGGGAGCTAAACCTGGACGAAGGTGCCATGTCCCCAACGACCTGCATCGTCTGCCTCAGCCACGAAAGGTCCTGCGTCTTCCTTGAGTGTGGCCATGTTTGTTCTTGTGAGCAGTGCTATCATTCTCTCCCAAACCCTAAGAAGTGCCCTATATGTAGGGCTAGCATAGACAGGATTGTGCCTCTATACAACAGCTAATTGCCTCTTAATATTAATAGAATCATCATTTATTAATTGTTATCGTGATGAAGGCCTTTGAGATGCTGATACCTGTTGTATCTTTTGTCTGTCTACAAGTCACAGATGCTTTTGATGAGCATTTTAGGGGTGTTTGGGTGGATCAAGGCATTTATGCTAATTCAAGAACTTTTTCGGTCAATATAAATCGGGTCGTTATTTGATCCTGTCTAGTCATGGTCATGAGCTGAACCTGGCCGTGTCCACCTGCATCTGAGGTGTGTGAGCAATGCTCATTCATGCATGTGCTTGAGAGAGGCCAGCCAGCGCTTCTTTTTCAGAACCGCCTAGCAGATACTAAGTGCTGGCCACCATTGCACTGGAATGATGTGTGGAGAAAGTTCCATCTACCTACCCTGGAGAGAGCAAGGCCAGTTGTGCTCCCTCTGGGCTCTGGCTGCCGATGGCTAGCAGCACAATCTCTGGTCATAGTGACCGCGCCTTATTCCGCTGAACCACAGCCTGGCACTTTGTTTAAGTGTAAAAAAGAGGATCGTATAGCCACAGTAGCTTCTCCAGATCTTCTGGAGTCCTTCAAGTCCTTCAGAACAGTCAGATGGAATCATGTCACCACAAAACACATGGCACGGCTACTCCAGCACCAGGGCTGAAAAGACGAAGGCATTTTGAGCTCACTATTTCTATTTAACCTTTTGGTTAAAGGAATGGTTTGGTGGAAAATCTTACTCTAGATGTAGTTGGTTGGCAAAGACGTTTGGTGTGAAAAGGGCTCTGAGTGGCTCAGCGGTCTAATGCGCATCCACTATGACCTGTGCTTGGGTCGCATCAAATTCAAATGCTGAGCAATGCGGCTTTGCCATCAGCAAGCGGAGTCGCCCTCTCTCCCCTTTCCCCTTAAAACCAGCACAGGTGTGTGGTAGCTGTTGTGGCATTGTTGGGGGGCGCTGTATATATAAAAATGTCCAAATGCATCCAGGTGTGTATTACAGGTGCACAGGTTTGATGATGTGGTTCAGGGTACAGTATGATTTGCTGTGAACTTTAAAAAATATCAGAAAATATCATTGGTTTCTAGCGTTTGTTGGCCTCAAAGTGCCAGTAATTGATTAAGAAGCAGAATTTGGACACCAAACAGGTCTTGGCTGATCGACTATGTCCTGCATTAGGCAGACAAACAAAAAAAATTAAAAATGCTTGCTGCTTGTTGTTTTTCTTTTTTTTTTCCCCCTTTGGCGCATTATGTACACCTTAGATTATACATTATATACAGTTGGATGTGTGGGATTGCTTGCCATCATCATCAGCAACAGCCTAATCAAACAGCTGTTACCACAGGTTTTGCATTTATGGTTTTATGATTTATGATGGAGGCATTTCTGTAGGCCTCTATTATGTTAAACAGAAATGAACAAGGTCGAAATATTTCTGGATGATGATATGAATGTATCTAGGTTTGCTATATGCACACTATATGGCCATATCCCTATTTAAGCTTTTATCCTTTTCGGATGCTTTAAACTGAAGTGTATGCAGTGTATGTATTTACTTTATTTTTCTAAATAAATTTCTCAATAAAGGGGTTTCCAAGCCATAAACTAGAGATATCTGAGCTATAAATGTATTGTTTTCTAAACCAAAAATAAACAGGTTCTGATTCTGAATGTGCTGAATGTTTTTCTTATACAGCACTACTATCCTAACATGCCCAAACTATCGCTGCTGTCCAGTGACAACCATGTATCTCCATGTTTGTATGTTTTTAGTTTTCTCCATTGCTTTTTGCTTTCCCCTGTAAAGTCACAGTTTTGGATATGCGTCCATGCTGTCCATGCTGTCCGTGCAAAGACTTTTAAATACTTTTAATGAAGCAGACCCTGAACGTAATTGTCCTTATTAGTGGTTTCCAACCCTGCTACCAACATACCTGATCCAGCTCATCAGCAAAAATCAACAGGCCCTTTCTTACTTAAAGGTGAAGGTGTGTTGGAGCAGGAAACCACTAAAATGTGCTGGTTAGAAGGTCCTCCCTGACCAGGGTTGGGAGCCAGTGGTGTATATACAGTATATAATGCAGGTGGGGTTGACGTATTAATAATAACAATAATATAAATAACAAGCCTTTGAGAAACACTGATGATCACCAGCAGAGGGCGCTCTCCACCCATCATCGTATCATCAGGTGCAAAACTGGGATTACTCAATGTGGTGCAAATCAGTCTTAATTGAGATGTTTGTGGTGAAAGATGTTGTGTACTTTACAAAAGCAGGCAGCCCTCATTCCAGTCCGTTTGGCTGAATTACAGAGCAGCAGCAGCAGTAGTAGCTGATGTATTCCCAGCTGGACGTGCTCCAGTGTACACCAGGTCCCTGCATGGAAATTACAGGGGATGAGACATGAGCACACAAGCTCGTGAGCTTCCAGGCACAGACAATACTTTTCATGCGCGTGCTGTGTTGATATCTGAGGCCTAATTAATACATTTATTTAAATTAAATTAAATTAAATCAAATCAAATATAATTAAGTAATTAATTCATCAAATCAGTTTTAGGCTACACATTTATTGAGTGTTTATTATTATTATTATTATTATTCTGAGCATATAAGAGTTAGACTTAGAGAGTTAGAGAAAAGGCAGCTAGGGCTCTAGTATAAGTGCACAAGTGTGCAGTGTGTGAGATGCACACTTCCCAAAAATCTGCCTCCTAAACGCTAAACACTATTTTGCTCTCTCCTCCTCGTCCACACATGTCCTGAACATCTGAGAAGAGCCCAGCGTTACAGGTCGTATTGTGTAAGACGACTAGGTCCACACGAACACTTTTTTATTTAACGTGGGACGCTCCCTCCGGAGGCATAGGGGACTGCTCGATGCACAGCACAGTGAAGCGGGTAGAGCTGCAGCAGCACCGCCAACTCTGCCTGCCCGCCCGCCTGCCTGCCCGCGCGCGCGCGAGTAAGAGAGTAAGTGAGTGAGTGAGTGAGTGACGTATTTGGGCTTTTCACTCTCTCCTCTTCTTCATTTTCTCGCTTTTCTCAGCTTTATTTTTATTTTCCGCCCCTCGCGAACCGAGCTGGAACCACGACGAACCGGGTCCAGGTCACCAAAGACACGAAAGCACGAGCTCGCGCCTGAGGACGTTCGCTGTGTGAAGCAGTGGGCTAAGCTAGCTGCTCCAGCTAGCTTCCAGGCTAGGTCCGGCTGCGCTCGTGCGGGTCGCTTCAGCCGCTGAGCCTCGATCAGGTCGATTTATCAGTGATTAGAAACAGAGCGACATCATGTCCGAGGTGTTGCCTTACGAGGAAAACCTACGGAACTACGGGAATGATGGAGACGAGGAGCAGATCTCGCTCACCTGTCGACTGCAGAACACCAACAACTTCTTCAGCACCGGGCAAAACAAACGGCCCCCTAAACTTGGACAGATTGGAAGGAGCAAGCGAGGTGAGGGGACTTTTTATTATTATTAATTAATTAAATAATTAATTAATTAATTAAAAAATATATTAGAATTATTTTTTAATTATTTTTTATTTTTAATTAATTTTTTTATTATTTAATTGTAGACAGGAAAAATAATGCAGGCTTGTCCTCATCCCTTCTCTCTCTCCTCTGTTGGTGTAACGTCTGATATCTGATGAATGTCATGTCTCCTCTATCAAACCTCGTATGTGTTGAGGTTTGATGGATTGCATAACGCACGCGCACATGGGTCCCCAAGTGGCGCTGGCGCTGGTGGTGGGCTTACAGTGGGCTTTTTGCCAGTCACGAGGAGCAAGTCTGTGTGTCTGTCTGTCTGTCTGTCTGTCTGCCTGTCTGTCTGTCTATGGGCCCACTGAGCAAGTGTGTGTGTATGTGTATATGTGTCCTCCACAGCCCTCAACCCTTCTTCTCCACATCTGCCTGGTAAGTCTCACAGAATTTAAGACCCATCTAACCTTAATGTCTCTCTCTCTCTCTCTCTCTCTCTCTCTCTCTCTCTCTCTCTCTTCTCTCTCTTTTTTGTCCTCCAGTTGTCATAGAAGATGACCAGATTGACGAAGTGCTCCAAAACACAGCAGAAAAGTCGCCGGCGGAGGCGTGAGAGCCTAAGGACGGTTTTCTTTAGGGCTGCGGGAAGTGTCGGCGTACACAAATGTGTGTAAAAAAGAAAAAGCACTTTGCAGTGCCTCTCGGCACAGGGGGTTGAATTTCACAGCAAAGCACACGGAGGAGACCACTGGCGCAGGCTTCCAAAAAAAGGGGGGAAGCTGGGGTCCGAGCGGCTGTTTTCTTTCCTTTTGAAGGGCATGTTTTGATATCACTTTTTTTTGTTCTTCTTCCTTTCATAAGCTGAGATCAGTCCAATGTTGTTCAATACTTGTGGGTTTGATCTTTTAATAGTAAAAGGTACCATTTTGTATTTGTGAGAGGAATGCATTGATATTACAAGCACAAGTCACAAGCCTACTGGCAACCGTTCTATTTCCTCATACGTTTATATTATTACCGTCCTCTCACAGGGCACTTTGTTTTTTTCGGTATTTTTGCAACACTATGATGACTTTTGTGCACATTGGGACTGTGAACTTCTTCAGTAATGTGTTTTTTCTCTTTCTTCACTTGGAAATCTATGATCATTTTGGGCACTTTTATTTATTTGTTTATTTGTTTATTTTTTGGCAGTGCTGGAGGGCGGTGCAAATGTTTTCTTATAGACTGACTGAAACGGAAACTTTTTTTTTTTTTTTTAAGAAAATCAATTTTTTGATGTTGCTTATCGTAATAATTTTTCTTTTTTTGGTTGCTACAAACTGCCTGCTCAGCCTAATAGCACTGAAATAGCTTATTTTTGTATGGAGGAGCAGTTTTTCAGAAAACTGCTTCGGTTTGATTCGTAGTTGTCGTCCTAGCACTTTTCCAACCGTGGCTGTTACTCCCTGCTGTACAGGATATGATCACATTTGTGCCAAATATTGCAAAAGTATGCCAGTCAAGCTGTGTCCTCGTGCTCTGCGTACTGTTAAACTCTGTGAGCCTGGCTGTCCTGTCCATTTTCAGGGCGTTTATTTATTTATTTGTTTGTTTGTTTGTTTGTTTGTTTATGAATTAATTCTTTCTCTCTCTATATATATATATCTTCTTTTTTTTCTACCTGCTTTTGCATGAGACAGGCTGAAGTGCCTCCCTGTGTGGCAATCTGAAAAACTGGTGTACTTTTACAGTAATCCTTTTTTGTTGTTTGCAACTTTTGGAATGACAGACCTCAGACTATCTTGAATATTACATATACTATACATGTTGCACTTCTTCTCACTGTTGAACAGGGCTATATTGATAATGGGAAGTATGACCATTAAAATGTGAATTATACATCAGGGTGGTTTTAGCATTGCTCATTTCATCGCCCTCGTTGCATGAGATTCTGACATAGCTTCTTCACCTCGTGTGGAACCGAATCTGGTTCTTCTATGGTGCTGCATGGGGTCTTGGTTTAGGCTAACCCTAAACTAAAATGGTCATCAGTGGTAGTTCGCCATTGCTGCCATGTTGTAGCCCAGGACTACGCTTGTTTGGTGTCCCAAGAAACCCTCCCCTAGTGTTCAGATGGCACAAATCTGCAAGTATGGACTTGCTTCTAATGGTTCTTGAGGGGTGCTACCATAGAAGAACCTTCACAAGAGTCCTTTAAAGAACTTTTACTTGATGTAAATGTAAAATCTTGGACAATTTAAACCAAAAATAAGGAACCAAAAGTGGTTTTGCTCAAAGAACCATATAAGGCATCTTTCTATTAAAGACCGTGGGACTGAGGTTTGATGTGTTCCAATCAAAAGGTTTTAAAGAACTTTGTCCTTTGTGCATCTAAGGGCCTTTTCACACTTGTCCCGAACACTCAAGTCCGTCCCAAGGACCGATTCTGGGCTTGTTTGGGGAGGATCTCATTATCACTGGCGTGCTTCCACACAGAAGAAAGCACACTGAAGAATTCCTATGAACCATGGATCGATTTGAGCAATTTCAAACATTTAAGATCTACTAGGTTCTTTTTCTATGGATACAAACACTCAAAATCAAAGAACAGCTCTTTCTGGGAATATAGCATTTCACCGTGCAGGAACACTTGAAAACAAGGATCCACTCTCATAGGAGAAGGGTTTTTAGCCATGCAGGCGATAAGTAGAAGGTGTCACGTGACTAAATAATCCAACATGCAGCATTAGGAGTGTATAGCGTCCATACGCACAGCAGAGCACCGCCAGAGTCCACTTGAAGTAAACCCCAGTCCACCGGGGCTCCAAAACCATTTTCACGCTCTACCAAACGAACTGAACTCTCAGAGCAAGCGCTCCTGAGTCTGGAAAACAACGTTACTGTCAGATTGCTCTAAATGTGAACGTCAGCTAGCCTCCAGTTAGCATCTTCTTAAGTAACAAGCATGTACTCCCAGTCCCTTCTGCTTTTCTTGCTCTCACAAACCTGACTCAGCTCTTCAGAGGCTTCATCGTTACTTGATGAGTTGAGTCACGGGGTAGAATAGAGGAGAAACAAAAACGTACGGTATGGATTCACCATGACTGGACTGTTCAAGAAATAGTCCAACCAAGAGCTAGCTAATGCAGCCTATATGGTGCATGGGTCCATGGTTCCCAATCCAAAGCTTTTGGAGGTGCTCAATGTTTCAACAAGTTGTGAAAGGTCGGGATTGTTGGCCAACAGCTGTCAAGTCAAATCTGCCCATAAATTTAACTCCATAGAGAATGCCTGTTGTGGTAACCTTGACCTTCCAAGCCTCATTAGCATCATTTGGGCAATTCCAGTCTAAATAACTGGTGAAAAGCCTTTGTGGAAGTGAAAGGAGCTACAATTTACATGAGATAATACTCCTCTTTGTCTGCATAAGCATACTGCTTTCAAAAAGGCTGTGCTGCAGTGTGCCTCACCCACACATCTCTGCTTTATTCAACCAGATTTTATTTTATTTTATTAACCAGCTGGTGTAAAAAAAAAAAAAAAAAAACATTTCCGAACCCGATCAGTTTTGACAGCTTTGTGGCGTTGAGATAAAAAGCCAGGAAACCCAATGAGAGGAAGTTGCAGGGATCATTATTGAGCTAGTAGCATGTAGTTGCTCGGATTACTCGAGTCCAGTCTTAGTTCTGTCGCAGCCGTGATGTCATATTTACTCCTTTTATCAAATTAAGGAAGACTTATAGAGAACTACTAGAGTGCAAAACCTAGTTTATGTATTTCTAGGGACTTAACACGTCTCCTCAGCCGACACACTGGGGGGGGGTGTAGGGGACCGGGTCCTCAGCTCCACCGCACCAGCTAACAGACAGCCCGTGACGGCCAAAATCACTGAAGAGTGATGGAGAGAGAGAGAGCGCCATCCTCCCACCCGGAGACAACACGGCCAGTTGTGCTCTCTCTGACTCCGGTTGCTGATTGCAAAGCTCAGGATTGCACATCTGATTGTACAGCTCAGAACTCTAACTTGTGACGGTGATGAAAGGAGAGAGCCTCATCTACCCACTCAAAAACAGCATGACCAATTGTGCTGTTTTGGACGCTGATCGGCATGGCTCGGGATTTCAATTCGCGACCCCCAGGCCATAGTGGTAGCACCGCTGAGTCTCTGGGACTAGTAGTTTAAGTAGTAGTTTCCATGCCACCTGCAGTGCACCACTACGTCCCACAGATCTGGGTTGTAATGGTCTTAACAATACTACTGTACATTGTTGCGTCATCTTTTAACACCACATGCTCAGAAACCACATATCAGGAGATTAATTATTACCATATTATTGAGGAGAATGATTGCCATGATTTACAACAGATGATGTCCCAAAGCAGTTTTACAGAGATGCGGGTTAAGACCCATAAGGGACAAGTAAGAATGACAGTGGCAGGAACCAAGATTCACATAGAGAACTATCCTCCATCTATTACCTCACAAAAACAACCCAGTAAGATAAATTAGCAGTTTGAGGGTCTACTGTTGGCCCACCTTTCCTTAAAAGCTGAAGATTGAAGCTGAACTGTCTTTCTGACTGACTTTTCACACTTAGAAACCGGGGCTAATATTGAGTCTATCAGGAACTTTGGGTGATTCCAGTCCTGGAAGGCCAGATTCCTGCACAGTGTTTTGCTTTTCCTGCTCAAGCACACCTGAATTAGCTCACCTGTTATTTGGCAAGGTTGGAAGTGTCTGTCAGGTCAGGGAAATCAGCAACTCTACTGGACTCTGGCCTTCGTTTCCCACTTAAAGCAAGACTATGGAAAATTGGCATTTCCCCTCTAGTGTAATTCATCTTTTGAGCCACTGCTAAAGGGCATGTTTTTCTGGACGAGCTGAGAGGTACAGAACCGTCACTTAAAGTGGATGAAGCATGTGGACTGAGGTGGTACAGTAATATCACTGGATTTTACACAAACAGGATTTATGCATGTCTATGCAATTCTCTCAAGCGTTATCTTGCCGGCTTCACCAGAGTTACATATTGCAGACCTGCTAGTCCACACAACACCAGCTATCAGCATCACCAGCTTGAGCAGGCTGGTCGAGGTGGTCGTGCTGCTGGATCAGCTTGGTCACGCTGGTTGACTAGCTTGAAAAGGGTGTTCAAACTGATAGACCATCTAGCCATCAAACTTGGACATACAACACACTCTATGCTGGTCAAGAGCCAAGCTTGAGAGCCTGGTGTTTTTATTTATTTATTTGTTTGTTTGTTTACAATCAGCAGGGCACCCTTCCCCTGACCTTTGTAACCTTTTTGTAAACCCAACCAAGCAACCAATTGCACACCTATGGGGCTTCCGCTGATTCTGTCAGGCCTTGCTAGGTTTCCTAAACCTGAAACCAGGTTTGTAGGTGCATGCTTGGCACCAAGTCCTGCACCCACACCGGCACTTTCTGGATCATGATGCTCACCCCTGCTGGAACTTCATGTTCCTGTGCGAGTGGATGTCTTTGGAGAGAGTTTAGGAGGGAGCGCGTGGGATTGAAGAGAGGGGGTGGATTCTTTCAGTGGCTAAGTCTGGCAGAAGTTAGCGAAAGCTACTAACTTCACTTACAGAAGATCTGCACAATATCGATGTTCCAGAAATCCTCCATGAAACACTCGAACCCTAGCCGCAATAACAGCGCATTTGAACCATCGGAACCTTAATCCTGGCTTTTGTCCTGGTCCAATAAACCCTACCCCGTTTGCTAACAGGGTAAATGTGACCAGTTCAGGTTCTGAGAGCAACGCATATTCAAAGACTTCAAGCCTTTGCGCCACCCACAATGCAACAAAACAACATGTAGTAAACAGCATATTGTGTTGGCATCTGCCAGGCAGAGGAACAGACGACGCTAAGCTGCTCAGCAAGCATGGATGTTGTGTGCATATGTGTGTGTGTGTGAGAGAGTTTATGAGAGTGAGATGAGCGTGGCTGCCTATTCCCTTTGCTCCGCAGTCATGAAAGCAAGTTTGGCTGCCATGGCAACAGATGCGCCCTGTGTAGCCTGGAAGCGTGCTGTACCCCCCCCCCCCTCCCCTCCATCCCCGACATGCAAACAACACACGAACGTGCACACGCTCGCGCTCACGCTCAGCATCAAAGCAATGCTCTCAATTATTCAGCACTTAACGCTGCAGCCTTCTGCTGAGTGTCGGGGCCTGAATGATGGAGCTCTTGAGGGCCTCTTGAGGAGCATCTCACGTTGGAAAAGGGCTTGCATGAAACGCTTGTTAGGGT
Source organism: Salminus brasiliensis (assembly GCF_030463535.1). Lineage (NCBI taxonomy): Eukaryota > Metazoa > Chordata > Actinopteri > Characiformes > Bryconidae > Salminus > Salminus brasiliensis. The sequence goes on along the minus strand of NC_132891.1, from coordinate 31,955,250 downwards.
CTTTTGTTGCACCTTGTGTTTGCACTAGCGTCCCATAAACATATCCCCACCTACGCTATTCTAACACCAGAGGAGCTCCCTTCACACCCTTTAACGGATTTAGTAGGCAATTAAGCGGCCTAGTAGTTTCGCATCAGCCTGGTAGATTAACAGAAGCCCAATCCTGGAGCTTCATCCAATGCAGACTAATTTGCGTTTTACCCCACCCCAGTCCCCAGACGTGTCAGCTGTTTTAACGCACTGGACGCCGTCTCTGCTTACCAACACATTGTGCATGAAAACCTCCATTACACACTCTTCACAATCTTCTCCAGGACCATGCTCATCCCATCCAGGGACAAAAAAAAAACAACAAAAAAAAAGTCCCACGGTGGTTGCCATGGAAACCTCCGTACCATGAAGGGAAGTTGTCCTAGTTCTCCCACCGATGGTGCCGGGCTCTGTGGGAGGCACTTCAACTCTGCCCGTTCCCCACCATCAGTTCATCGTGATGCATTTAAAAGCGTGTTAGAATTTAGAAGTGTGCCGTAATTGGCCAGACGTCCCTATATTACCACTTTCCCGCTGCAGATCCGCTTTCCACCTACAGTGCTACAGCTCAGGGTGGACTTCTCGATGGAGTTCCCTTTGAAATGGAAGAAGGGAGCTATTAGTGTATGACAAAACAAACAAAAAAGTCATGGGGATTTGAACCGCCATTAATTTCACTTATTACGAGTACACGGGGGCTGGTGTTGCGCCTCCGAAAGCCACGGGGCAAAAAGTATTGATTATAAAAAGTAGAAAGAATGAAAAACCTAACGCCTAAAGCCCGCTAGAGGAACAGCGACTGGCTGCCTGCTAAATATGCACCTTTCTTTGGCGACAAGTAAGCCTTCTGAATGGTGCATCAAATGCCTACCTGTCTCTGTGGTTGTGATTAGAAATACTATGGAGTTTAAGGCAAGTTCGCTTAGAAATACAGTGCACTTCAAGAAAAGTTTGAGTAGAAATACTATGGAGTTCAAGACATGGCACTGCAAATGAATTAGGATGAATCTGACGCTAATTTCTTTAATCAGTAGAGCTGAAGTACCTGAGACCGGACCAGCCTTTACATTATTTGTATGTGAACTTGTATTTGACTTGATAGTAGTCGTACTTCATCTTCTCTTGAACTTTATAGTATTTGAATGGAAATTATGTTCTGAACTTGGTATAATTTGTACTGAAATTGGTCCTGAACTCCATAGTATTTCTACTCTGAACTCAGTACAATTTGTACTTAAAGATGTTCTGAACTCAATAATAATAGTACTGAAATTTGTCCTGAATTTGATACTTTTTGTACTAAAATTTACCTGAATTCAATAGTATTTGTACTTGAACTCAGTAGTATTTATATTCAAATTTGTCCTGAACTGAATAACATTTGTACTTAAACTTGTCCTGAACTTAAAGGTTTTTGTATTCAAACTTATCTTGAACTCTATGGTATTTCTTACACTTGTTTGATCTTGATTGTATTTGTATTTAAACTTGGCTTGGAAACTTTTGAAAGTATTTCTACTCAAGTATTTCTCATCAGACTTGTCTTGAACACCATTGTATTTCTAATCGGACTGGCCTTGAACTCCATAGAATTTAGAATCAGACTTACCTTGAACTTCACAGTATTTCAAATTGAACTTGCTTTGAACTCCATAGTATTTTTTATCAGACTTGTCTTGAACTCCATAGTATATCTACTCTGACTTTTCTTAAACTGCATGGTATTTCTAATCGAACTTGCCTTGAACTCCATAGTATTTCTACTCAGATTTTTCTTGAACTCCATTGTATTTTTTATCAGATTTGTCTTAAACTCCATAGTATATCTACTCTGACTTTTCTTAAACTGCATGGTATTTCTATTTGAAACTTGCCTTAAACTCCACAGTATTTCTACTCAGATTTTTCTTGAACTCCATTGTATTTTTTATCAGATTTGTCTTAAACTCCATAGTATATCTACTCTGACTTTTCTTAAACTGCATGGTATTTCTATTTGAAACTTGCCTTGAACTCCATAGTATTTCTACTCAGATTTTTCTTGAACTCCATTGTATTTTTTATCAGATTTGTCTTAAACTCCATAGTATATCTACTCTGACTTTTCTTAAACTGCATGGTATTTCTATTTGAAACTTGCCTTAAACTCCACAGTATTTCTACTCAGATTTTTCTTGAACTCCATTGTTTTTCTTATCAGACTTGTCTTGATCTCCATAGTATTTCAACTCTGATTTTTCTTGAACTCCATAGTATTTCTTATCGGACTTGCCTTGAACCCCAAAGTATTTATAATCAGACTTGTCCTAAACTCCATAGACTTGTCTTGATATATTTTGTGCTCAGACTTGCTCTGAATTTGATAGTATTTGTACTTGAACTTGTCTTTGATTGTATTGTCTCTGTGTCTATCTAACATTAAAATGATGCCACCAAACAATTGGACAACAATTACAAATTTGGACTTTTGGAGTTTCATTTGCACCTGGATTGTGCTCTCACTGTAACTCGGTCCTGACTTTATATCAGATATCGATTTTGACTTAACCTCAAATAGTCAGACACTTGTGATTACAGCCCTACTAGTCAAAAAACCAATTGGCTGTTATTGGAGAAACAGGTCAAGGGTCAGTTTCTTTCTGTACTTTCTGAAAACTCCACAGTAAGTCTTTTGTTCATAGACATTGTCTGCTAATCTTTGCAGCCTGTTTTTAAACTCATTTTTTACTTGTGTAGAAGTGAATAGACGGTGGAAGCGGTGGTCAGTTCACTGCTTGATATGAGAGCAGGAAAATGAACAGAATCGACTCTCAGTATTTCTCAGCTCAGCAAGTTTGATTATTACTGGCGTGAACCCTTTCCGTCATCACCAGAGGGAACGCTGAAGCTGAACTGTGCTGTTTCCCTGAACTGCCGAAGAGGTACACTGAAAATACCCTACGTTTAGTATTTGCTGTAGATTAAAGTAGGACTTGGCGTATTCCAAAAGATCTCACAAACAATGTATAGGGATTGTGATGAGTGAGGGTGATTTGTGTTGGATTTCCCACCAACGTGGTCGAAACTAAAGCTTTAGTGACTAAATATAGATTACTGTCTCCAAGTTGCTCTGGAAACTGCTATGGTTTTGTCATGAACACATCACATCACCATTGCTTCATTGCTTGTTTTCATTTTCTTCTCCAGAGTCGAGAGAATTAATTATTATCATTATCTGATCATCTTCTTCCCAAATTCTCCTCTAAAATATTTTGGATGCATTAAGCATCACATTGTGATGGATGGAGACCTTTGGTCTAATACAACCCCTCAAATCCACCCCACCACCCCCCAAAAAGCCTTTGAAGAGCGCTACTGAATAATGAATACCTATATTGAGTCATTTACCAGGAAGAGTTTTTAATTAGGTACCATCAGAGAGAAGCTTATCATCACTCAAGTTCTCTCTTTCTCTCTTTCTCTCGCTCGCTCTCTCCCTCTTTCTGTATCTAATGGAAAATGACAAACACCTTAAACTCCATCAGCTTTGATTCACAAGATATTACCTCTTTCAAAGTGTAGGGAAATTCTCTGAGGGCCAGGAGAGATCCACATTAATCTACCTTGATATGACTCACACCTTCAGTTGGATTAGTCTTTCAATTATTCAGGCATGCTAATACATCCAGCTAATGAGGCCGTTAGATTATTAAGGTTTCGCCGCTAAAGATTGTTTCCCAAACTGCCTCGTGGAGCATTGTGAGGAAATGTATGACTTATGAACCAGTGGGATACGTCCATTTCCATGGTGTCACTACAACCGATTCAATGGTAATGCTGGATGGTCTGCTACTGGAGATCTCCTGAAGATTTACACCTGCTGCCCCGAGGTCATAATCTGAGTGTATAGAAATAGCCTTAAACCTGAGTTGACTGATAAACCACTGATAGATCACTGGGCTACATCCATGTCTATGGGCATGCTGTATAACCATTTCCATGCTAATGCTAGGAGGTCTGCTATTGGAGATCTCCTAGCTTTCGGAGATTTCCTTGGAGTGAAGGTCTACACTTGCTGCCCAGAGTTCACAATCTGAGTATACAAAATAGCCTCAAGCCTGAGTTGACTGATAAACAACTGATAGATCACTGGGCTACATCCATGTCCATGGTTACGCTATAACCATTCCCATGCTAATGCTAGAAGGTCTGCTATTGGAGATCTCCTAGCTTTTGGAGATTTTCTTGGAGTGGAGGTCTACACTTGCTGCCTAGAGTTCATAATCTGAGTGTATAAAAATAGCCTCAAGCCTGAGTTGACTGATAAACAACTGATAGATCACTGGGTCACATCCATGTCTATGGGTATGCTATATAACCGTTTCCATGCTTATGCTAGGAGGTCTACTATTGGATTTCTCATAGCCTTAGGAGATTTTCTTGGAGTGGAGGTCTATACTGGTTATGTACCAACACTAGGAGGTCTGTTATTGCATATCTAGTTTTTGAAGACCTCCTTGGAGTGTATATATCATATGTTATTATTATGATATGATGTTATAGTGCACTTTTCACTATTCCGAGGATTTTATGAACCATATACCAGCACGAACTTCTAGAACATTAAAGATCTACATGCATCATAATAAGAAAAATTAGGGTGCGGGTATAGTAACAGTGCATAGGTCCCAATCCTGGTTCTGGAAAAAGACCACCAACACACATCTGGCTGTAATATTCCAATATCCCTGAAGGCCTTCAGTACCTAGATCAGGTGTGTTAGATTCAGGTCGGAGCCGAACTCTGCAGGATACCAGAACTGGACACCCAGGATATTTTTCAGCTTAATTATGGTGGTGCATTTTTTGACGCATCACCCACCCTTAACCAGCCAATATTCAAGATGCCTGTTTTAATCATCCTATCTCCAGCATTCTGCTCGTAACACAATGCTGCACACATATATTAGCTTGCCTCCGTTGCTGCGGGAGACAGGAAAAAATCTCATGAACGGAGCAAACCCCGGGTGCCCTTAATTGGCTCAGGAAGATCGCTTGTAGTGGCAGACAGCATAGACGGAAAAATGAGCGTGAAAACTCATTACGGCCCTCGGCTGCATAGATTTCTGTTGAATAGGCTCCACACAAGGCAGAAGGCTCCACCACCCACACCTGGTTCCTCTGCCCTGCCCTCGCTAACTTCCAGCGCAGCTGCCGAATCCCTGCCATTGTACCCAATTGGCACAGTTCAAACAGCAGTGATTAATACTGCTGGTGTCAAGCAGGCTCTTTTGAAGTGCAATGAAGCTCTGGAACAGCCCATATTGATGCAGTCAGTGCATAGCGCAGAGCGGCACGGCAGGGCCACTGTTTGCTGCAGATGGGCTTTAGATACGAGGCGTTTTTTTACACTGGCATTACCATAAACAAACAAAGTAAATGCAAGGCCTTGACAGGGCTTTTATTGTAGATTTATAATAAGAGCTGGACGATATGTTGTTTATACCAGTCTATCATATTGGTGTCATTTTGCATGGGGTTCCAATCCCAGTTCTGGAAAAAGACCACCAACACACATCTGGCTGTAATATTCCGAGATCCCTGAAGGCCTTCAGTACCTGGATCAGGTGCATTAGATTAGGTTTGGAGCCAAACTCTGCAGGATGCCAGGACTGGACCCAGCTTTTGCAAGTAGTGCTAGATAACACGCATTATCTCCATGGTAACATTCTGCTCCAGAAAAAAGCTTTTTTTTTATATAAAGGGAAAGTAGTTTAGAGCATTTCAGGCCCAAACCTTACCTCAAAACACCTGGTCACTCCATGTGACTAGTATCTCGAACGTATCCTGGTCTGATTTTAGCCACATGCATTCACACCTGGTAGTCAAATGTGTCTCCGGTTGTGTGTGAGGTAGAATATGCAAATTTGCTCGCTGAGCAGCAGTTATTACTGGTGTTTCGGTTGTACTGGGAGGGGTTTTGGTTGTCGATTGTGTCTTGGAGAGATGGATGCATTTACACTGCTATGACGTACTAAGAATCTGGATGTTTGATGATTACTACCACACCTCATCCCCAACTCTGCAACAGTTTATTAGAAGGGCTGTCCATTAACATTTGGACATATGGTGAAAACATGAATAGAGCATGGGGACCACATGAGATTTGAGCTCTCAGATAACTTTTACTAAGGTCTCAGATCTTCATTAGGTTTATTACGGCTATGGCTCATTTAGCCATCGTTAGGAAAGGCCAGATGATGCTGATTTCCGAGCTTTATAAAAAAACTCTTCTCTCCAACCTTGTCCCAATAATCAGCAGCCTGGGCTCCTCTAAGACTGCTGATGTTAAACTGGAATTTTGGGCTTCAATGTGCAAAGATTAGAGTTTGGAGGCAAAAGGGTGCAGAAATGAATGTAAAGAGCACGTTTCCAACTGTTAAGCATGGGGGTGGATCAAGCAGGCATGGACTTGTGCTGCAGCCAGTGGAATGCAATTCAATACCAGCAAAGTCTGGAAGCAAACATCACTTAATGTGTAAAACTGAAGATAAAAAAAGAGTAGGGCTTCACAGCAGAATTATGATACTAAACCTCAAAATCCACATTGGACTACCTTCATACCTCCTAAAGCCATGCCACTTTGCCATCAGCAGCCAGTTCCTAGAGAGCACAACTGTCTGTGCTCTATCAGGATGGGTAGGATACGCTCTCTACTCTCATCATTCCTGAAGTGATGTTAGCTGGTGTGGTGAAGCTGGGTCCTCCGAGCTTGTCGGCTGCCTGGCTTGTTCAAAAAGAAGCGACGGCTGGCTTTATATGTCCTTCATACCATCCTAGTTTCGGAAGCATTGCTAGTGCTAGGGGGAGCTATGAATGTGAGACCAAAGTGAGAAAAAAAAGGGCAAAATTTAATAAATCTGTGGATAGGCCATAAAGGACACCAGTGCAGCAGGAGAAGAATCCTGCCCAAGAATCTCCCAGAACTAGAAACCTGGGGACGAAAGTCCCCCAAGCACAAACTAAAAGACCCTTAGCTGCAAAGCCAGTTGAAAGCTGTGATACTTCCCAAAGGGTGGCCAAATTTCTGCTTAAGGCCCTTTCCTTTTTACCATCCAGGGAAGAAGGCTTTCTACTTTCTACTAGATCTAGCCCTTTTTTTTTTTGTCATTTTTGTAAGAATTGTTTGGACATCAGGTCATCTTTTATTCCCGTAGCTTTTCACAGTACCCAAAAATGTTTAGGCGTTGGTGCCCAACCTTTTGCTCTGTGTTTACTTATTTTTATTCCTCCTTGCTAAATAAAATGCACCAGGCTATGAATGGAGTGGTCATTAATGGTGGAGTGAGTCTGTGGAGGGGAGCTTGGGGGGGCGGAGGAGGTGGTGGGGGGGGGGGTTAAAAATAATGAAACTGTCAGGGCGGATGATGGGATGTTTTTATGACAGCTGAGATGAATCACTTTGCCATGTGTGAAACATTCACTTGGTTTTCCGAAGCCTCGCTGCCAGAGGAGTCTTCTCGGCTTGACGCCTGTCACGATTAGCAGAAGCTGACAGACACAAGTGTGTGTGTGTGTGTGTGTGTGTGTGTGTGTGCGTGTGCAAAAATGTGCATGTATCACAAGTCCTGCACAAAGCAAAAACAGTGCCTGGTGACACGCTCTCGGTGCGATAGCCGTACGCATCGGGGCAGCAACGGTGGGGCTGCCGGGGCTGTTGCCATGGCAACCGTCCCAGCTCCTCTCTGCTCACGCGGCTCCTCGCTTGGCCGCGAAGTTGAAGAAGAAGAGTTTATTTTTATAGGGATTGCGCTGCGAGTTTCAGCTTCCTACACAAGGGCCCGACACCAGGCAGAGAGCACGCTGCCTGTGAAGACGGTCTGTTCCGCATCTAGGCCTGGACTCGTTTCTTCCAGCTCGCTTTAGAGCAGCAGTTTAACCAAAAACCTAATCCGCAGTTTCCCTCTTTGACCAAATGCAGTCACGACCTGTTCAGTGTCTGAAGGTTTGCACTGGAGCTACGAAGTGATGGACGCTCCTAACCATCAGTTTGCACAACTTGGCAAAAAAATGGCTGTAAACAGCAGGAGCAGCAGCCGTGTTTTTGTTTACATTTGTAAAGATTATACTGATGTATCGTAGAGCGTCTGGAACCATTTATTTTGAGGCATATGTGGTCCAAATGTTTGTGGACACCCCTTCTAATGAATGTACTGCCAATAGGATAGGACTCTCTGCAGCAGATAAACATGGACATACTGGCACCATGCCTCTGAATGCCAGGCGTGGGCTAGAGGGGCACTGAGCATTGAGCAGTGGAGCAGTGGAACTGTGTTCTCTGAAATGATGAATGGTGCTCCATCCAATACTTTTGGATCCTCACAGCAATGTTCCTCCAAGATCTAGTAGAATTCTTCTTCCCTGGACAGTAGAGACAGTTACTCCAACAAAAGCCGGATCTCTTGATTTCGGAAGAAACAAAGAATAAGCAGGTGTCCCAATACTTTTGTCTTTATATATACATATAGTGTAATGGCAAACTGTGACCATTAGAGCTAGGCCCTCAGTTTAGGCTATAAATGTCAAAACTCAAAGTCAAAGAGGGGAAAACCGCCTACACCTACAAACCCCCATTATTCATTCTTCTGAAAATCACAATCCAGATGTTGTTTTTAGGATTTCCAGAAGGACCAGAGTGGCTTTTTATTTCCTCAGGACATCGCTCCCATCTATTCTACATCACAATATTTTTCTGTCACTATCATGTCATGATGGGAGTTAATCTGAAGGATTTTTAATACTAGTCTATCGATCTTTCCAGGGAACAAATGACACCAGTCGCTTCAATATTTGGAAGCCGTTGCCACGTTATTCCTGGGTAACTGTGATACGTGTGTGTCAGAATGTGATATTATGCAATAAACCTTCTTAGCTTTCAGTGGAAGTCAATGTAACAATGTAAAAAGTCATTTTGGAGCATTTCTATTGGCCCATTTATCCTAATTTTTTGACACAATGTAAAAAACATCTACAACAAGTGTCATTTCTGCATAATTTCCTTTAAAAAGCACAATATATTTACAGTATTTGTTAGAAAAGGCTACATTTGTAAAGCATCTGTATTATTTCTTGAAAATCTGATGTTTATTTATTGAAAAAAGCCAAATTATCTGTATTATTTCTTGAAATAATTTATTCATTATCTCTAGAAAGAAAATACTAAATAAAATAATTTATTGAAAAACAGACAAATATCTGCATTGTTTTTCGAAAAAAACGGGATTGTATTTCTTTAAGTAAGCAAAATTAGGGCAAAATAAGTGAAAATTTATTCATTACTTCTTTAAAAGTCTATATTATTTATTGAAAAAGCCAAATTTCCCCCCATTATTAATAAAAAAAGCCAGAGCTGCAACTGACTGAAATCCTTGCTGGGCTGAATTCTGAATAAATGTTAGTATATAACAAAATAATATAAAAACCAAATGACATTATGTGTTTAGAGGATAGATCTCTGTTTCTATGGGCCAGAAAGTATTTGATATCCACATTCTTGCAGCTCACTGTGTTTTTCTGATGGAATCGGAGCTCCATCCTGACTAAGTGTAATTTCATGCAATGTACTGTCCTTCAAATCTGCGTTATTTGCTGTATTCTCACCTGGCAGCATCAACCTGACCTACACAATCAGTGGTCTCATCAATAAAAACTCCTTTCATGCAGACTGATACCATCATTCATCAGAAAATCACATTCCAGATGTTGTACACGTCACTGATATATACATTACTGGCAATTATTGACCTACTGCATGGTTCACACTTGTTAAAGGTCTGAAGTACAGGACTGGTGAGGCCTGTGATGTTGGCGTATGGTGCACTACAGTGCAACTCCTCCAGCTTTACTGGCCTGTGTAGGATAACCCATAAGAAACGTTTAGCTGTGCACAGAGAGCCTACGAAACAGGGTAAAGATGCTGCACAGGCCTTGTTGTAGAAGATAAGGCCTGTTTTTCTAAGTACTGTTCAAATCGATGTAAAGAATGGCCACTGACAGGATAATTCAATTAGACAGACTTCACTGTGTCTAGAGAAACAGTTTTTAGGCCGTTTCGGTACATCATGGCGGATGGATTTAGGCCCTTTTGAGATGTGCTCCTCTTGTACATGCTGAAAAAGATCTTCTTTTTACTTTCATTTAATGGAAAAACAGGTCACTATAAAAGACGGCAGCTGATATAAGCTGCTGGATGTTGGAGTTAAGCAATAAAAAGTTCAGTAAAGTAAAACATGCAGTCTCAAGTGGACGGTCTATGAAATCTGGGACATTCTGGTATATTGTTGTTGTCTGTTTTTTATTATATATTGTCTAAAAATGAAGGAACTGGCACAGTAATGTTTGTACAAATCTTTTCTTTACAGTTATGGCCTCTACGTCTTACCTGTGGCTCTGTGTTAATATACAGAAAAGTACACATTATATTATATTTTCAAGAAATAAAGATTTTTTTTATTAGATTTTCAATACATTTCAATACATTTCTCTTTTTTAAAGAAATGTTGATTTTTTTTTCTATTTCCAAGAAATAATATAAGACAATTGTCTGTTCTATTATTATTGGTGGCTGGTGAGTGAAATACTAATACAGAACTGATTGACTGTTCATCTGACCTTACATAATCATAATCTGAAAGACTTATTAGATTGCTAGAATAATACAATATGGAGAAACATCAAAAAACAAACAGATGACTGAGCTGTCACACAAACCTCCAAAATGGCAAAAAAAAAAACAACAAAAAAAAAACATAACATTTAGTGGAAGCCAATGTTTGGACCTATTGGTCCATTCATCCTGGAATTCTGACAAAAGCAACTGAATGCAATTCTTTAATAAGCAAAATAAATTTCATTATTTCTTGAAAAATTATCTGTATTTTGTCTTTAAAAAAAATAATTGTAAATTGTATTCATTATTAATTGAAAAGGCTAGATTGTTTGCATTATTGCTTGAATATTGAAAATAAACTGGATGTATCATTTCTTGGAAGCAAAATTACCTTCATTTTTTCTTGAAAAAGACTTATTTTCAATAAAAGTTGTTGAAAAAGGCAGAATTGCATCATTCATTTTATTTCTTTAAAACAAAATTGCCAAATTAATTAAAATGAGACTAATTACCTAAATAATTGCTTGATAAAGCTAAATTAAATGCATTATTTCTTGAAAGAACGGGAAATTTATCAAAAGTTCTTGAAAAAGGCAAAATAGGATTAATTACTTCAAATAAGTGAAAGATTATACATTCTTTTTTAAATAAATCTGCATTATTTCTTGAAAAAAAGCAAAATTGTTTGCATTATTTAATGAAATTATCTGTTATATTTCTTGGGGGGGAAAAAAATCATACAATTTTAGACTCTCTAATGTGTGAAATGTCATTGATCTCACCTTGTACCTCCAGCTGTGGTGAATCTATGATCTTTAATAGGGTTGAGGCCCAGTGATGTGATTATGAATTGATCCAGTGGTGAGCTGTATTGAAGATTGCTTTTCTAATAGCATGGCCAGTCATAGAGGCCAGCTTAGACAGTGCTGTTGTGAATTAAATATAACAGTGGATGATGCTTGTCACGTCTTCCGTTTCTCCAGAATACTTTCTTTATCTAGACTTTATCAACAGCCTGCATATCATTTTCAATGTACTGGAATTTCCCCTCTATGCACATCATGGACGCTCCTGCAATCACACAATTGCACTGTTGAATTATTAATAGTTTATCAAATTACATGGAGCTTGTGGTTTCCTCAACAGCTTCCCGCCTTCCTGCCAGGCCCATACCACCTGGCCTTTCACCAAGCAGTGGCGATACTCAATCCTCTAGCGCTGCAGCAGCAAAGCCCAGTGGAATCAACTGTGGGCCGGTCATGATTAATTTACAGCAACTACCTACCATCCGCCAGCAGCCAGTCTGACCTGGAGGGAAGAGTACGGAGACACCGGCAGCATCGAACCCAGGAGACAGTATTGGATAAAGCTTCAACTCAGGTCTCTGTGCTTAAACAATGTGTATTTAGTATGAACGTCTACACCCGGCCTATATCATGGAAAGCTGGACTTCCAGGAATTCCAAATATGTAAAATAAGCATGTCAAATTTGCATAAATCCACCTATTCTCCTGCTACATTTGCTGACATGCTACTCAGCCAATTGGAAATGACCAACCTAGGCCCACAGCCATGCTACTGATGTACCCCTGGGCCTAAAAGGCAAGTGAGTTCCCTGCTCTAACACACTCTTCATATCACAAAAGAGTTGATAATGATATGTGATATGATATGTTATTTCGTTGGATCAAGTGGATCGGGAGCAGTGAATATGCTGCGATTTGCAGGGAAGTGGGTACTTCAGGACCACGGACAGAAACCACTAGATCAATGGCTCTGAACCATGATCCTGGACTACCTGTTCATTGGACATTGAAGTGCTTCTGGTGCTCTTTAATCACAGAAAATTACACCATTCAATCTTCAAATGAAGACTGAATGGATCAAGTGTGTTGTGGAGTGGAGGCAATGCTGCATGTAAGGGCAGGGGGTACTCCAGGATCAAGGTCGGGACCTACTGTTCTGCTCTGGACAGCTCAAGGTCAAGAGAGGAGCTTTACCTCTTCTGCTACATGAGCTCCTTCCTTTTCTGGACGGTGGGATAATCTCTCAGAAGACTGAAGAACCTCTTACAACACTTGTCCCATGAGAAGACTCGAGTGTTGTGAAAGAGTTAGAGGCAGCGGCAGAACATTCAGGGGTGCCTGAAATCACTGCAAGGATCTTTCTTCCGATGGGATTGTGCAAGAAGCAGAATCGATATGGGGAAACTTCAAAGGCAGAGGCTATTCAAAGAACTGGTAGATAGGACGGTTGCCTGGAAACACAATCGCAGTTCCAGCATCACGTTCTTGTATTACTGTTCATCGTACTCCGGTGGACTCCGATACTGAAAGACCCTCTTCCTTAGAACACTCAGGGCAAGTTCTGCACATTGCAGCCAAGCAAGTGAACCCTTTGGTGTCGGGCAGTGGGCCACTGGCTTTAAGCGAAGGTCAGGCCCTCTGATGCCCAAGAAAGCTCACGTAACTAGTTCTCGGCTACGCACGATTAAGACCACCGAGGAACTCACCCACAACAAATGTTATTAACGGCAGATTACCAAGTGGGAAAGGTGTGAGAGGTTTCCTCTCTGCCTTAATTATGAGCGAGGAGCGGGTGTCACGCTGCTGTTGCTATGGTGACCTCTCCTCGTAGCCAATCCCTAAGGATCCTCCAGGTTCAAATTGAAAAAGGGGCCCAATTATACATGGCTGTCAGAAACAGGTGTGGGGGAGGGCTCATTTGGACACATTCCTGCGAGGCTGTGCGTGTAATTAGACCTCTCTCTGCTTATGCTAATGAGGCTACGCAAGGTCACTCATGCTCACCGGGCTCCTCCAAGGCTCATTCATCCTGGCTGTGTTCCAAATGGCTCCACGATAAAACACATTGGCTCACTATATGCAGTAGAGGATTTAGGGTGGGGGTGTGTGTGGGGGACGGGGACGAGGACGGGTGGAGTAGGGGTTTAGTGGTTTGACCTCCCTGTCACCCCAAATTAATTCATTGGCTAATTATGCCCGCAGGCTCAGGTCACTGATGTCTCGTTCCCAAGTCCTGTAGGTCCTCAGCTCTACGCTGTGTAATGCTTCACCCACTCGAGCACACCTGCTTCAACTCGTGGGCTAATAATTGAGCCCTTTGTGAGGCGAATCTGGAGCCGCTGAGAGATACTGCATTATTTTTTCACCCTTAAGGACGAGGAGTTTGACACCCTTGCCCTGTCCTGTGTACCACGTGTCAATTAGCGAGCCGCTGTAGGTCCAGGCAGTGAGGCACACAGTCGAGTCCCTCAGCGAACACGGACACGCTAGGCATCATTACGACTGTACCTGGCTCCTCTGGGTATAACTGCAGTGTCTCAGCGCTGAGAATAATGGCCATGAAAGGACTACTTCACCTAAAGTTCACTAATAATGAATGGCAGCTAAAACACAACAACTATCATTACTCAAATTGGATCGTACTAGGCGGCCGCCGCTAGTTCTTATTCGTGGCATATTGAGTTAGCATAAATGTTCTGAGGATTGAGGTTTATGCATAATGACCTGATCATTCAACACAGTCTAGTTTCAGTTCATTATCAAGCTAGAATACAAGCCCAGTCAGTAGTGAGCTGGGTGCCTGTCCACTAAAGTTTCATCAGTAACTGTAGAGGTTTATCACTAACTAGAGTTTTATGAGTGGTAGAAAAGTTCTATTAGGCTTTGTAGAGTTTTATGAGTGACAGTAGAGTTTTATTAGGCTTTGTAGAGTTTTATGAGTGACAGTAGATGTTTATTAGGCTTTGTAGAGTTTGATGAGTGACAGTAGAGTTTTATTAGGCTTTGTAGAGTTTTATGAGTGATAGTTGATGTCTATTAGGCTTTGTAGAGTTTTATGAGTGATAGTTGATGTCTATTAGGCTTTGTAGAGTTTTATGAGTGATAGTAGAGTTTTATTAGGCTTTGTAGAGTTTTATGAGTGATAGTAGAGTTTTATTAGGCTTTGTAGAGTTTTATGAGTGATAGTAGAGTTTTATTAGGCTTTGTAGAGTTTTATGAGTGACAGTAGAGTTTTATTAGGCTTGTAGAGTTTTAGGAGTGATAGTAGAGTTTTATTAGGCTTTGTAGAGTTTTATGAGTGATAGTAGAGTTTTATTAGGCTTTGTAGAGTTTTATGAGTGATAGTAGAGTTTTATTAGGCTTTGTAGAGTTTTATGAGTGATAGTAGAGTTTTATTAGGCTTTGTAGAGTTTTATGAGTGATAGTACAGTTCTATTAGGCTTTGTAGAGTTTTAGGAGTGACAGTAGATGTCTATCAGGCTTTGTAGAGTTTTATTAGGCTTTGTAGAGTTTTATGAGTGACAGCAGAGTTTATTAGACTTTGTAGAGTTATAGGAGTGACAGTAGAGTTTTATTAGGCTTTGTGGAGTTTTATGAGTGATAGTAGAGTTTTATTAGGCTTTGTAGAGTTTTATGAGTGACAGTAGATGTTTATTAGGCTTTGTAGAGTTTTATGAGTGACAGTAGAGTTTTATTAGGCTTTGTAGAGTTTTATGAGTGACAGTAGAGTTTTATGAGTGACAGTAGATGTTTATTAGGCTTTGTAGAGTTTTATGAGTGGTAGAAAAGTTCTATTAGGCTTTGTAGAGTTTTATGAGTGACAGTAGATGTTTATTAGGCTTTGTAGAGTTTTATGAGTGGTAGAAAAGTTCTATTAGGCTTTGTAGAGTTTTATGAGTGACAGTAGATGTTTATTAGGCTTTGTAGAGTTTTATGAGTGACAGTAGAGTTTATTAGACTTTAAAGAGTTTTAGGAGTGACAGTAGAGTTTTATTAGGCTTTATAGAGCTTTATGAGTGACAGTAGAGTTTTATTAGGCTTTGTAGAGTTTTATGAGTGATAGTAGATGTTTATTAGGCTTTGTAGAGTTTTATGAGTGACAGTAGATTTTTATTAGGCTTTGTAGAGTTTTATGAGTGATAGTAGAGTTTTATTAGGCTTTGTAGAGTTTTATGACTGATAGTAGAGTTTTATGAGTGATAGTAGAGTTTTATTAGGCTTTGTAGAGTTTTATGACTGATAGTAGAGTTTTATGAGTGATAGTAGAGTTTTATTAGGCTTTGTAGAGTTTTATGAGTGACAGTAGAGTTTTATTAGGCTTTGAAGAGTTTTATGAGTGACGGTAGAGTTTTATTAGGCTTTGAAGAGTTTTATGAGTGATAGTAAAGTTTTATTAGGCTTTGTAGAGTTTTATGAGTGACAATAGAGTTTTATTAGGCTTTGTAGAGTTTTATGAGTGACAGTAGAGTTTTATTAGGCTTTGAAGAGTTTTATGAGTGATAGTAAAGTTTTATTAGGCTTTGTAGAGTTTTATGAGTGATAGTAGAGTTTTATTAGGCTTTGTAGAGTTTTATGAGTGATAGTAGAGTTTTATTAGGCTTTGAAGAGTTTTATGAGTGATAGTAGAGTTTTATTAGGCTTTGTAGAGTTTTAGGAGTGATAGTAAAGTTTTATTAGGCTTTGTAGAGTTTTATGAGTGACAGTAGAGTTTTATTAGGCTTTGTAAAGTTTTATGAGTGACAGTAGAGTTTTATAAGTGACAGTAGAGCTTTATCTCACTTTGTAGTTTTATCAGCCTCTGTAGAACTTTTTCAGACTCAGTCAAACTCTGTAGAGTTTTATCAGAGTGTAGTTCTCGCAGAGACTGTTTTATCAGACTCCATAGAGTTTTATGAAATGCTGTAGAGAATTATCAGACTCTACAGTTTTTAGATTCTGTAGTTTTATCAGACTCTGTGGTTTTTTCAGACTTTGTAGAGTTTATCAGATGCTGTAGATATTTATCAGACTTTTTACAGTTTTATCAGATTATGATATACAGTTTATACAGTTTAATCAGTAACCCTGGACTTCTATCAGTGACTGTAGAGTTTTATCAGACTCTGTAGAGTTATAATTAGTAAGTTTTGTAGTAAAAGGTTTTACAAGAAAGTCCACTAAACTATTGTATCACATTTAAACTATTGTCAACTAATGAAATCTTGGCTATAGATCTATGCTGAAGCACAATCTTATTTAAGCAGAAGCTTAATTATTAGTTTTATAAATATTTTTAAAAACATCAAACATTGTACAGTTATTTATTAAATATTTGTTGGATTTTTGTTTTAGTTCAGTTAGTAGTTATTCTTTAATAAGGTCAAAAAGCGAAGAGGGCTGCCTGAAAGCAGAGGGCGTGTTTCAGATCACGACGGTTGAAAATTGAATTCCCCACCATGACGGTGAAATCCAGACTGGTGCATGCGCTCCGTCATGGTTGGTTAAAGGCAATTGGTTATAGCTCACTGTCAACCCAGCCTTGAAGGAGACTCCGCGGGCTCTCTGCAGAATAAACACCAGAAGTCTCTATGATCTTTTATGCAGTCAGTTATTACCCCATAAATAAATGTTTAAAAGCTGTGGCATCAAAGACGCTCAGGCTTTTTATCATCGCGCTCTGTGAGTCGCTTCTGCCGTACTTTCCTGCTTTCTTGACAAGCAGTTTGTGAGGAGTTCTTCACAATGTTTCCAGTTCCCATAGAAACAAAAGTTCCTACATGGCTAACCATAACACATTGCTGCTTTTTTTTTTTTTTTTTTTTTTTTTAATTAACATGAGACAATTTGTCTTGTCTTGTGATAGCCAATAAAATCCATAGTGTTAAAATAGATGTTTAGCTACTGTCATATTTATCTTCAGGTTATATCAAGCAGTAGCCATGAGTCTTTGGGGCCTGGAAAACATCTTATTGGTTGCACAGTCTGAAGCATTTCCAGAAACATGTGCTCTTATATAACATTGAGACCAAAAGTATGTGCACACCAGCGCATTATTCCATATATATATATATATGCAACATTGCTTTCCAAAACCATGGATTCGTCACCAACAGCCTCTTGGCCTCCTCTACCGTTCTTGTAAAGCTTATCCTACAGTTAGAGCAAGTAAGTGAACCTTTGGAAGTACTTGGATGTTATCTAAGTCTGATTGTTATCTAAGTCACAATTATAGACAATAATCTAACGAAACTAATAACACACCAACAGTTGAACTGTCCATGTCTTCATTAAGTAAGCACCCACAGTGCAGGATAGAAAAAGTAAGTGAATTCTGAGGAGGGATTTGGACCACTCCAGTGCCCAGCCCTCTTCTGATCATGCCACAGCATCTCCATAGGGTTAAGGTCAGGACTCTGACCTTGTCTTTTTCAACCATTCCTTAGTTAAATGACTTGTGTGTTTTGAGTCATTGTCTTGTTGCATAACCCAACCTCTCTTCATCTTGAGATCATGGACTGCCATCCTTACATTCTCCTGTAAAATGTTTTGATACACCTTTGGATTCATTGTCCTCTCATTGTTAGTGAGGGATCCAGGCAGCAAGGCAGCCCAAAGCCATGGAATGAAATGTTGGTTTTGGTATACAGTGTTCTTGGTGGGTTTTATATATGCAGTGGTGGCTCAGCGATTAAAGCTCCGGACTATCGATGACAGAGTTGTGGGTTCGATACCCAGGCTCGACAAGCTGCCACTGTTGGGCCCTTGAGCAAGGCCCTTCAGCCTCTCTGCTCCCTGGGCGCTGGAGTTGGCTACCCACCGCTCTGGGTGTGTGTGTGTGCTCACTGCCACAGATGAGTATAATGCAGAGGACACTTTTTGCTGTAAATAGTACAGTGACAGATACATGCTTCTTCTTCATCTTACAAACACAGACTTTTCACTTTTGTCTCATCTGTCCAGCGCAGAAGTCCAGAAGCTAATTCCAAAAGAGTTCCCTTACCTTTCCTTGCGACTGTAGGTCTTGGAGAATGCCCACTGAGCCACAAGAGCATTAGTAAGGTCAGGCACTGACATTTGATAATAAGGCCTGGCTCACAGTTGGTATTTCACTTCATTCTAAAGAGTGTTTAGCAGGTCGGTCAGGTCCGTCCACATCTGGGGTGTGAATCTGAGGCTAGTTTCTGGGGTGTGGCTGAATTCTTGCAAGTCTCTGGGGAGCAGGTTCTGAGTTGAGGGAGTTAAGGGTGAGTCTGGATCGAGTCATGAGTCAATCAACATGAAAACTTCCAGTTCACAATGATGCCACTTACAGTTGACTGGGGCAGCTCTCGCAGGGTTCAATGTTTGGAAAGGTGGCTTTCAATGACAGTGCCATGCTGAAGTGCCATGATCTTCCCGTAAAGAATGTGCTTTATGCACCTGGGTGTGGCTGAAATCCAGGGTTCGACAATGAAATTGAGGTAATGGAATCTAGCATGACATATGAGGAATGCCATCCATTTTATTTCTGTAAGTTTTGTAAGAACCTGCATTGATCTCCATATGCTCCTTTGGCTGGAACATTCACACACTATCATAACAGACAGTTTAAGGCTTGCCAGAGACCACTCTTATAAGAGGAATTACAAAAGCATTCTTGTGCTTGTCTTCCTAACACGATTAATGGTTCATATAATACTGGATACGCAACAATGGCTTGCTACTGTTTAAGTAACACCCCCCCTTCCCCTCCCAACCTCATTCTCTAATCCTCTGAGGAAGATGAAGAGACTACTAGCTTATTTAAAGTGAAAGTCTGCCAACTATCCTCTGCACACACAATGGAAACTTTGGAACTGAGTTCAGCCATGTTCAGCTCCTCATTTGCTGCGTTCTCTCCTCACTGGCGTCCTGTAGCTGCTGCCCACATCAGATTCAGAACCCTTACTCTGGCCTACAAAGCCAAGAATGGACCAACCAGCCCCTCCGTACTTGATGGCAATGGTCAAAAGCCGATCTGCACCATAAGCCATTCGAGCTTTGAGTATGGCTCGGCCTGACCCGCCATCCTTTTAAGATCCCCAGAAGACAAGCGTCCAGGCTTTTTTCAGTCCTGGAGCCGAAGTGTGAACTTCTCCTGGGAGTCGCTCACTGTCTTCAAACCCAGCTCTTCCAAGAGTACTAATTGCAGCCACAAAGTTAACCATGTTACTTGGACTTACTAAAATGAATCAGGATCAAATAATGAACTAATTTTGATTAGAAATACAGTATATATACTGTATATATATATATATATATATATATATATATATATATATAGTAAAAAAAAAAAATATATATATATATATATATATATATATATAGTAAAAATATATATATATACACACACTATAAAGGGTGTCCGGCTCGTGCCGGCTCTGGATGAGAGATGCTCAAATCAAGTTCTACAGCACATTTTGACTTCTGCAAGAGCCAGGTCAAAGCTGGGTTCCTGAAGATCATCTCTGTATTAATGAGTATTGATTAGCCACCTCAACACACACACACACACACACACACACACACACTTTCCCCTTGCTGATAGCGTCATCAAAGTCTTTTTATCCCGACCGGCACTTTGATTCTCAGCTTTCCCCCCAGGTCAGGTCCCCTCCTTAGTGGTAGTAATTGGTCTAAAATCCTTTGACATGCCTGCTGTGATCTGGGCCAGGTCAGAGTGACCCATCAGCAACACTGAGACACAGCATGGATTTTAAGGATCTTCTCAAACCCCCAGCTTGTCATCCCAATCATGTGCATGCTTAATAGGACACTAATGGGTCGCGAAGGTTCAGCCGCAGCTCGTGTACCTTCAGCTTGTGACATCATATGGCGTCATGTGGCTGCATGTGTAACACGGAGTGAGACAGCTTTCTCTCCCGGGGCGGCTTTCCACGTTCCCAGCTATCCTTTAAACCCCCTGATGGAGAAGGTAACCTGCACAGAAGCGATTCTCCTCGCTCTCCTGGTTTCTAAAGTGTGGTGCAGCATCTGCTGGTTACAAAAAGTATTGCTCAGACTCAGGCAGGAGGCGGGGCCGTCAGAGGGTGAAATAGAGCACAGTGAAAGAAGTGTCATCTAGGACTTCGTGAAAGTGTCGGATGGCGCTGTACTTGGAGGGCGAGGTTCTTAAGGGTTCACAAGAACCTACATAAGCCTGTTATGGTCATTACAATGAACGTATACTCTTCAAAATAAAGGTGCTACAAAGGATTCTATCAGCGATGCCATAGAAGAACTATTTTGTGGGTGAGGAACCCTCCTAAAGAAGTGGATGTAAAGGTTCTTTACCAATTGAAAGGTTTTCTATACTCACAGCCCCTGTGAAATGCCTCTTTATGGAATGGTTGTGTATGAAATGGTTCTTTTGTGGCACCACTCAAAAAGGCACCTCAAATTTTAGAGTGTATGTACATGTTTATAAAGGCTTATTAAAATAAGTGCTAGTAGTCACACTTTCTGAAGTTCAATGACATAGGATTTTACAAAAAAAGTCTGTTGGTATACGCCTGTGCAGTGGTAAGCAAAAACCCCTAGTTGAAGGAAAATCAGTCTCTGAACAGTTAAGTGTGTAGAAGATAAACGGATCTACAAAAGGTTAAAAAAAAACAACATCAAAAGATCAACCATTATTTAACAAAATTAAAGGAGTACCATGCAAAATGTGGGCACCCCAAAATATATCTTTTAGAGACCTTAGTGAGCTTAGTTCATCGCTACACAGAACAGAACCCCAAAACCTCTGTGGAGTGATGAACTAAGCTCTCTAAGGTCTTTGAGAGATCTCTTGGGGTGCCCACATTTTGCATGGTGCGCCTTTAATTTTTTTTTTCTCCGAAACTGAACAAAAACAAAAATATCACACTGATCTTGCTTAAAATGCTGAAAATAATCCACAGGTCTGTGGATCAGCACTATGTCCGGAGAAGAAGGAATAAAAGAAGCATACGCTGAAAAGAACACCCTACAGTGAGGCATGGAGGTGGCTCGGTGATGCTCTGGGGCTGCTTTGCTTCTATGGGAACTGTATTTTCAAATTTGACTTTTTGACATCATTTAAATCGGATCGGAATTTCATGATGAATGGACCAATAGAAATGCCCCAAAATGGCTCAAAAAGTTGTTACATTGACTTCCATGAAAGGTCTTCTGTAAAGTTGCCTCTTTGTAGATGTTTTGTGTGACAGTGACAATATGTCAATTACTGAAAAAGCAATGCAATGCAACCAAAAATGTAAAGCATTGTTTTCGTTCAATGCTTCTGTTGGTCCACTCATGTCCATTCTCGTCTCTGACCTCAAAAGTTCAAAAGTCAGCTGTTCATTTCAAAATGATGGTTGATGAAAAGGCAACAATGCTGTTTACTGATCAATGGACCACTGGATGAAAGGATAGTGCGAAATGCTAGACTCCACTATGGCCCGGGTGTTGCGAATCCCGTTTGAATCCCGAGCCGTGCCCCTTTGCCATCAGCAGCCGGAGTCAGATAGAGCACAATTGGCCGTGCTCTCTTCAGCACTGCTTTAATTTCTCTTAAAACGATGCTGGCTGGCACAGGCATCTGTTAGCTGGTGTGGTGGAGCTGGGGACCCGGCACTTTCCTCTGAGCGTGCCGGCTGCCCGATGATTCTGTATCCTCCTAGTGTCGGGAGCATTGCTAGTGCTAGGGGGAGCTATACATTACAGATATGTCAAAGCCTCAGTCAGATCTCGCTGTGGTTTTAGTTCTATAACAGCATTTTTTGGATATAGTGATCCACGTTCCATTCCCTGTCTACGTAAACTTCAACCCTAGTAGCTCTTCATCTGTGATAAGAGAATTTATGGGTTAATAACACTACTGTCTAGTTCCTTTGTGGCTGCAGTCAAGAAAATAAAGGCAAACACGCTCTCAGTGTATCAGTTACTCAGCAGCAAGACTTTATTACATGCAGTTACACACTCCGTCATTGCACTAGCAGCACTACGGCGAGTCGACGAGAGCTTGACAGCCACTTTGGAAACACAATTGACCTCAGAAACGCGAAAAGTCGACGGCGGCCACATTCACAAGCTTATATTTTACACATCGGTGGTCACAACTCTCAGCCCACTGCCCGCAAGCAGAACAGAGCCAGGGATGAGAGAAGCTTCTCTGTGCCATATTCATGCATCTCAACAGACACCAAGTCACCATGCTGGCCACAGCAACCCAAGCTACACAGGAGCAATACCTGAGTGATAGAAAACAGTTACAATCTCGTACAGAAAATAAATGACACATCCATCCAGACCAGTGGGTCATAAAACAGCTCAGCAGGGGAAAAAAACACAATCTGTATTCTTTTCAGTTTTTTGCTCAGTTTAGTGTGGATGTCTGTTTCTGCCACTTAAGCCATTTAATGATTCGTAATGGGAAGCTTTCTCATAATGGTACCATTAATAATGATCTCAATTATTAGATACTGCAATACCTACAACCTTCTATCTCACAATGAGATACTACCTCACTGACAACTTCTGAGAACTGGGAGATACTATCTCATATGCATATTCATACTCATAATTAATAAATAAATAAATAAATAAATAAAAGTGTGGTTAGTGGGGGCATCCTAATTGGGTACTAACTACTAAGTATGTAGTATAGATGTCAAAATTTTCAAAATTGAGTACACTCCAATATCCAAGATACATACTCAAAACCAGGCGGTTTTTAGGTGTGGTTATGATAGATAACATTATCCCACAATGCAATGCGAAAGGGACAGAGATGAGCTACTCACGTCTGGAATAATTATTCCAAATAAAATGAAAAATGGATGGATGCAAGTGCAGTGATAATAGTGTCTGGAGAATGTACAGTGTTGGCATATGTTGCCATAGCAATGCTTCATCACTTCTTATTATTAGATAATATGGTTAGTATGGTAATATTTGGTGTACTACCCTGCCAAACCCACACTATTAAGATTAGTATGTAGTCTATACCTTATAGTATTAGTGTGTAGTATGCAATTGGGACGCAGCCACTATCTCATACCTGGGATGCTCATCATCTCACATGAATTCTGGAATATTGACATTCGTCAAAACTTTCTACTTTAAATAGAGACCGACCTCCACAACACTAGGGGGCAGCCGAGTAGTGATGACAAACAATAAATTGCCTGTGCTTGTAATGTCGCTCTCTACAAATGACTTATATGGGAAATGCACATTGGTCAATGGCTAGAAATGGCAAAACAACCCAATACACTTCCAGACTACTTCTATAAAAAGCTAAAAACTGATGTTGCTGAAGAGAAACGACAGTCTGAACAGACAGGTGTCACAAAGACACTAAATTACCAGCCTTACAAGCCCTCCTGTTCTAGACTTGACCTTTGCTAATCAGTGTTTTAAAGAGGTTTGCCATATTCCTCAGGAATGCTGCCAGAAGCTGGTGTTTGGCTATGTGTCCTGTTTACAGCAGATCATAATAGCAGAAAGGTGCTCAACCACATACTAAAGACACTGCAGAAACTGCAGTCGCAATTAAAAGTGTAATTTGTCAAAGTGTTGCATTTGCACTTGTCCTATTAGTTGTGCTGAGATATTTAAACTGGTCTTGTTTGATTGGTTCAATGAATTGTTAATTTTGCTGATGCACCTAAATCGCAATTGGGCTTAAATCTATATGTGTCTCACAATTTCAACATAACAGATACAAAAGTAGGCTCCACACACAAAAAAATGAGTCACCTTGCATGTTTAAGGTGGTAGTAACTTCAGACTCCTGTTAATAGCGCTGCACAATGATGATGGGGCTATAAATACCTGCGGGGTGTGTGACGGAACTCATACTTTGAGAAGAGGTGGAACTGTACAGTGAGTGTCTCGTTGGAGGTGTAGAAAATGGGTTGCATAGCAGATGTTGTTGTCTCGCAGAAAGGAGTGATTGCATTTGGGCATTGTGTGAAAGAAGTAGCTGAGTCTGCAGGTGTATGGGAGCATACGGTCATACGGGTCTACCAGCAGTGGCAGAAATCCCAGCCTACAGGAAATTCTCCTCAGAATTGTGTCCAAAACATGAAACAAATAATATATAAATATATAAATATAAATCACTTCGCTTCCGGGCAAAAACTGGTTCTAGACGCCAGTGCAGGTTCTTCACCACCAATTTCTGAAAGAACACTCTGGAGGGAACTGCAGACCATCAACATATGGAGCAGAGTGACACACAAGAGGCCATTAGCTCACTTCTGCTTAAGAATGAGGAGAATTTCCTGTAGGCTGGGATTTCTGCCACTGCTGGTAGACCCGTATGACCGTACTCTTCCATACACCTGCAGATTCAGGTACTTCCTTCACACTGTGGTCTCTGACCATGCCCAATTGCAATGACTCCTTTCTGCCAATCATTAACATCTGCTATGTGACCCATTTTCCACACATGCAACAAGACACTCACTGCACTGTACATACTCTTCTCAATGTCTGAGTCCTGTCACACACCTCGCAGTTATTATATTACAGACCGATTTTTCGTCCTTGTATTTAGTGAAGTTACTATCACCTTAAACACGCAAGGTGGCTTTTAAAACCTCATGATTTTGCGTCTTAACTATGAGCAGCTGTTATTATGACTTACTAAACGCGATACTCTTTTGTTTTCAAGCGGCAAAAACATGCATCCACAGTTCTGAGATCTAAACAAACAGCAAGAACGTTCTTCAAGCCATAAATTCACGGATATCATCAACACGCTATTAAACAACAAAATGAGAGATAAACCTCAAGTGGCGTTTAAAAAACATAACAGTTCGTTGGAGAAGGTCAGCTGGGTCAGGCACTTAAGACTGGAGAGCACTTTAACCAACAGAAAGTGCCATCTCAGCCACAATTTGACATCTTTTTAAATCCCCAAAAGACAATCAAATACACTCCACGGTAAATACATGTAAATACAACATGTCGACGATGCTGCCTTGGATGGTGACAGTGCTGATCAAGACGCCATCGCACCACAGAAAGTGGCCAAGCGTCAACAGTCTCATTTGCAGCAGATGAGAATCGCTTATACTCGTCGTGGCAAGCAGCAATCACAAAGTTCACGAAATCAATATTTACATAATTACCTCAGAGACAAACACCGACATTTTGACATTCGTTCCGGCCTGCTTCGCTCCACAGCGCAGGAGGACAATAACGCACGTTAACATGCTTCAGCATCGCCGCGGACGCCACCGAGCAAACGTGCCATCAGAATAAAAACCAACAAACACTGAAGCAGTTTTTTTTTGTTGTTATTTTTATACATCCAACACTGTAGCTGTCACGGTCATTGACTTGTTTGCATATAACCTTCTCTATGAATAATTTACCATCGAATTAACAGCTGATTTTGTGTTCTAGTGTGTCAGGGTAAACCTCAAGCACAATTAGTGCCTAGCGACAGCATTTAATGAGGGTCCAAATGGGGTGGATTGACTTTCATAGACGATTTCGCTACACTGGAGCAATTCAGGAATAATTAGGCAGTGATGTGGAAGGAAGTGTTGGGGTTTTCAATTTGTAAAAGAAACTAAAATAAAATAGTCCCCATAGGGGCATGGATTTGCATCTGTTTGTAATTTTCCAAGTTTCATTCTTCAGAGTGCATTCTTCTTGGTTTTCTCAAAAAATTTCTCTAAGTTATTTATGTCATTATCACAACATAACCATTCAGGTTTTCCCAAGATCATTTCCATCATGGACAGGCCACTGAAATGGATGTAGTACTACACCAGTACTACAACCCACTGCAACACTGATCATGCAGGGAGCCTAAACTTTTGCTATGGGCCTTTTTTGTTATTTTGCAAAAGATGAAAATAAAAAAATCCTTTCATGTATTTTATGTCTTCACACCCTAAGAATTAGTGTAATAAAAACATAAATGGAGCAAGAACGGGGTATACATACATGATGATACATACATGGAATGAACTGGTCCCATTATATCAGCTCCACTACCATATAGGGGCACTCTGTAGTTCCACAAATTTGGACTGTAGGCCATCTGTTTCTTTGTGTACTTCCTTAGCCTCCTTTCACCCTGGTCTTTAATGGTCAGAACCACACAGGACTGACCACCACAGAGCAGGTAGTATTTGAGTGGTGGGTCATTCTCAGCACAGTGTGTGCTGCGCTGGTACAAGTGGTTCAGACAAGCAGTGTTACTGCTGGACTGAGAATCGTCCACCAACCAGAAACATCCAGCCAACAGCGTCCTGTGGGCAGCAGTGTCCTGTGAGCAATGATGAAGGACTAGAGGAAGACCAACACAAACTGTGCAGCAACAGATCAGAGAGTCTTTGACCAAATAGGTCCATCATCCATGTATATATATTATCTGTACTCAATATTATCTGTGCTGTAGCCATTTTGCGGTATCTCAGGAACACAATGGTTGTCATGTAGAGGTAATGACATAAATAACTGTTCTTGTTATCAATAGAAATGTAGAAAATACAGTATATGGGAGACTCCTGTAGGAAAGAAACCGATCGTTGCAAGATTTGAGCAGCCATATCATTTTCTTAGGAATTCCTCATTCTGTTTCATGATCTAGGGACATAGAGATTTAGTGCAAATCAAGTCAAAACAGATATCAGAAATCTACACTTTTAAGCTTTACAGCGCCCCCCCCCCAAAAAAAAAAAATAAACAACAACAACAACACAAAGACTGCTGTAAAAGGTCATCCATTAGCATAGTATCCACGTTATCTTCGCCCAACCCCACCCCCAACACCATCAGACGCTGTTGGGGTTGTAGCACAGCATGTTGAGCTGCAGATTCTCATCCCAATGTCTGAGGATGATGAAGAGTTGGTTGGCCGCGGCCTTTACCACTGCCAGGTCCCGGCCCTCTGGGACCGCTTGCTGGTCAAGCCACAGGCTGGCTTTAGCCGCGATCAGCTCCCATTCAATGAAGTACCTGGCCAAGTTGTTCTCCAGCCAGGCTAAAGCCACGGCCGTGGCCCACACCATGCTCTCCGGTTCCTGGGTCACCATCCGCAACCCTCCCGGCGATACGGGCTGAGGCGTGTCCAAGTTCTCAGACTCGGAGCCACGTCCGCTGTCAGCCTGGGAGTTACTGGGGGAGAGAGGTGGATCGGTCGATAAGGAGGAGGAGCCGGGGCCGCCCAAAAGAGAGGAGCTGCTTTCGGTTCGAGGGCTGCGGGCCAGGCTGGGCGAGTTCGGACTACAAGATGCCGCCTCCTCCGATTCGGAGCTGAGGTCGATGTCTCTTGGTGGAGGGGAGCTGCTGTGGTGGACCTCCAGGCTTTCCGTTCTTTTGCTGCTGCTGGAGTGGTGTGATGGGTGGGTGAGGCTGACCCTGTGGCTGGTGAAAGGGGAGGTCCACTTCAGCTTGTCCATGGGTACGTTGATGGCCTCGCATAAGGCGCTGTCCAGCAGGAATGCGCCACAGGAAAGCTGCAAAGAGACCTGGAAAACATCCAGGAGCAGGGGCTTGGTTTTCTAATGTTAGCAATCCCAGAAATGGACAGTGAAACATTGATATTTTGGGAGTTAATAAAATCCAAAAAAGAGGAAAAAAAAAAAAAAGATCTGACAAACTCGACAACATTCTCTCTACTATTTTTAAACAATAAAACATATTTTAAGATTTTAACCCCCAAACACCAATTATATCATTTTAAAAACTAAGATTACTAGATCATTAAATCAGTGCCTTATAACCTTCTCTGTGGTCAGAGGGATTAACTTTATTAATATTAATTAATATTCCAAGGTCCAAATTGGTTAAAATGCTCATTCCTAGTGTAAAAGCCAAAATCCAACTTCTCAAAAGGCCTATTCAGACAAGATATTCCCATCCAAATATGCCATGTCAGTCATTTTAACAGACCTTCTGGAGGAAGGAGTCAATATTCCTTCAAATCCTGTGGAAAAGGTGTTTCCTCAAGTATAGAGACTGGGTTTTATTGTGCATGGCACAGCTACTCAGGATGCAGCTAGGAATGCCAATACTGTTAGCCCTCTAAATACAGACGATATGTAAACTGTCAAGTAGCTTGTTGATTTCTATGACCTTTTCTTGCACGTCAGTCCTATTGATTTTGCTATGCCTTGCTATCAATTACAGAGGAAAATATGCTCAAATGAATTCAGATCCAGCAATCGATGAATTCCACGGTAAATGCTATAAGAACATATTCAATGTAATTAGGTTTATGACCTGTAGGATGTCAAACATACCCTGTTTAATGTCACAAGAGCTATTATTTCCTAATTGAGCAATGAGACAAGGTCTGCTGTTGAATGCCGGCCGGCTATTTTTAAGCTACGCCACAGGTGCTTCTTATAGATTCAACTGCATTTGAAAGTTCACTATCTATATAAATATGAGCACTCATATGTAGCTAAAGTTCATTGGTTCTAATAATTTCACAGTAAAACACAAATCAATGGAGCCTTTTGCCTATATTGATTATATTCTCCAGTAGGGATGCTGATCTAAGCCCAGGTTTTGCAAAACAATGTAAGCCAATCAGTGTTCAGGGATTGATGGATCTTCACATACTAACATACAAATGTCACTAAAACAACGGGTACTAACCAGACGGATGTAGTCTTTGTTGTCATTGTCACTTTCGCCCACAGAGTCGCTGGTTTTGCTCTGAGCTCGGCACATGAAACCTCGGGCTGCCTTGGTCAGAAGACGGGTTCGAGTGAGGCTCAGCCTAAGAGAAGAGTGTGGAACCTCAGTGGAGCAAAATAACACCAAAACCAAGTTCATTTATACCCTCCACACATGTTAACAGCTCAAGCAGATTTGAAAGGGATGTAACTGGCATCAGCCAAACCCACATTAGTAAAATCTCATGAATACATAAAGTAAATATAGCTTACATAAGTGTGAAAAGGCGCCACGTGCAGGATGCAGCCAATATTCCAATATTCACTATATGTCCAAATGTAGACAGGATGTGGACCCCCCTTCTAGTAAATGCATTCAGCTACTTTAAGTTGCACCTGTCGCTGACCCAGATGTGCAACACACACACACAGCTGGTCTAGCCCCTGTAGAGAAGTGCTTGCAATAGAAAAAGACCCTTTGGAGCAGATAAACATGAACCTATTGGCACCATGCTGCCTAATGCCAGACGTGGAGTAGAGGGCTACAAAGCCCCCCCAGCATTGAGCTGTGGAGCAGTGGAACTGGGTTATCTGGAATGATGGTTGGTGCTCCGTCCTCCATCCTTTTGGGATGAGTTGGGTGTTGGGGAGGAGGTGGAGTGGTGATCATCTATCATCCTGACCTCACTAACGCTCTTGTTGCTGAATGCATTAAAATCCTCACAACAAGGGAAGCACTAGGATACAACTCTAAAAAGAAACCTCTGGAATCAGGAACAAGAGCTTCTCATTCTGAAGAAAGAAAGTAGGTGAGATCTTGTCGGTGAGCTAGTCTGAAGAACAGAGCTTGGTTCCTCCACGTTTCTCCTGGATGCTCCCCAGTCCAGCCAGCACAGCATGGTGGATGTGTTCAACTCCAGTAGCAGCAGCAGCAGCTCAACTGATTTACCATCATTAAGCCCTGATTTACTAAACCAGGTGTTGGATGAGGACTCTCAATAATACTAGACTCCATGAGGAGAACTCTGGAGATGTTCCAATGAACACAGTAATGACAAAACATGACTCTTTATACGAATGTTATTAAATATTGATTCTAATATTAGTGTGTTACTGAGAAAACAAACACACACAAGATATGTAATGAGTATATGTATACAGAGTGATGGTACTTCAGCTAGATTGTATGGATGAAAAAGCAGATAGGCTCTGGAAGAGTGGTGCTGCGCATCAATGACACTGCACACTCTGGCTCTGAAGAAAATGAAAGCACGCAGCACACTTCATGATTACCTTTATCTTCAGCTAAAGAAGCCACTTCACTAGAAATATCAGCTCACGGACAGGCACAAATCTCACAGGTTGAAAGCGAAGCGAGAGGCCATCAAGAAACCAATCGAAGATGCATCACAAGTGGATGAGCTCTGCTCTAATCCGCCCAAGTTCATATGGCTGCTTTAAGCAGCCTTCAATCGATACGTCTGCTTACAGAAACTTTCTACAAGGATTCAAACTGGCATGTAAGGTCAGCACAATCAATAACCACTCATGACCACGGCCTACTGCATCCCGACCAAAGACCACAGACCGAGCTAAACAGGAAAGGTGTTCTTCTGATGCCTCATTCATTAAGGTCGTATTTGTAGAGCAGTAGAACAGTGCACCACCACTCCAGTTCAGTATGACCCTGATGTGTATTACGCTTTGAACGCAATATCGCCCGCATACCAGTCGTTTACCTGTGTACAGAAACAGCTCAACGTCTTTATACGGTCCTTAATGAATGAAACCGGTGCATCAGAGCGTCCTCTCTACGTACTGGACTTCGAGTAAACAACAGATTGACGAAAGCAATCAAAATGCAAATGAAAGAGATGGGAAATGAAGCAGTTCAGCACGAGCGCCAACTGCAGAATAACTGATCCGAGTTGAGTGAACACTACAGGTCAAAAGTTTAAGAACAGTCCACTGGCAGAGTTTCGTGGCCCAGGCAAGCCCGCCTTTCTTATTTGCCTTCTTCTCTCGTACTGCCACTCCACCTGCAGTCAAACCTGCAGCTCCAGGCCTTCTCTTCACAGCTGGAACTGAGACCTGGTCCAGTGTTAAGCTGAGCTACAAGGTGTTGTTCACTCTCAGAAGCTTGTCTGTCAGACCTCCTTGGCTCTATGCGGACGGGATTGGTTTTCCATGGAGAGGTGGGCTAATGTAATTATTACCAGAGTTTCGCAAGGTGTCTCATTCTTCGATTCTCTCGCTCTCTCTCTGTCTCTCACTCTCTCACTCACCTGGCGGAGAAGAGGCTTTCCACTGATCTCTGGGAGTGATCGGAGGTCACAGACGGACTCCTTTGAGAGGCTGAAAGAGAGAACAGTCGCAGCAGGTTAGCCTCCTACTCTTCACTCTCCCATAGCCCTCTCTCTCTCTCTCTCACACACACACACACCAAAAACAGGGCAAAGAAGTGTCACACACTTTTTTATTGCTCCTCCAGGAACATTAGCTTGGAGGACAGCAGATTTAAGTGAGCGAGTGTCTTTTCCTGAAGCATCAGTGCAAATTCGGTACAAGCAAAGCAGATGTACAGCTTAATAATCCAGTAACTCACTTTCGGGGAAGGTGCACCGCTCCCATCCAGCAGACGTGGGAGTGCTACAGGGGGAAGTGCCGTCTTCATCTGGTGAAAAACACAACACTTGATCTCTTTGTGTGCTTGGATGAAGTGCTTACCTTCATTTATTACACACCGGTATTCTGACAGCAAGGCCAATATAAGCTCGGCTAATAATGAGAAAGATTGACAAGACAGTGACTAGATTTAGGATGATGTCACTGGCAGCCATGTTTGTTTTGAACATTGCTGGATGGCTCTTACGAGACAGCAGTGGTTTGTCCTCTTCCTCAGGAAGGTGGCCGGACTGTGAGCGGCCCAGGCCTACAGAGTAACCCCGGCTTTTCCTGCTTCCGGAGCACGAGCTCGAGTGTGAGCCTCTCTTCAGCTCATCCCCTGAGAACGAACACGGAGCACAGTTAGCATAGCCATGCTAGCTCTCTCATTCAGAATCACAGAATGGCAGAAGTTAACAGTTGTCAAGACTTCTATTCTATCTATACTTTTCTTGTAAAACCAGGTTATTCTGCAACTACTATAAATCATTCAGTAACTAATGAATCATTCAGTAACTAATGAATAATTCGGTAACTACTATAAATCATTCAGTAACTAATGAACCATTCAGTAACTAATGAATCATTCAGTAACTACTATAAATCATTCAGTAACTAATTAATCATTCAGTAACTACTATAAATCATTCAGTAACTACTATGGATCATTCAGTAACTAATGAATAATTCGGTAACTACTATAAATCATTCAGTAACTAATGAACCATTCAGTAACTAATGAATCATTCAGTAACTACTATAAATCATTCAGTAACTAATGAACCATTCAGTAACTAATGAATCATTCAGTAACTACTATAAATCATTCAGTAACTAATTAATTATTCAGTAACTACTATAAATCATTCAGTAACTAATTAATTATTCAGTAACTATTATAAATTATTCAGTATCTAATGAATCATTCAGTAACTACTATAAATCATTCAAAAACTAACAAATCATTCAGTAACTAATGAATCATTCAGTAACTACTATAAATCATTCAGTAACTAATGAACCATTCAGTAACTACTATAAATCATTCAGTAACTAATGAATTATTCAGTTACTACTATAAACCATTCAGTAACTACTATAAATCATTCAGTAACTAATGAATTATTCAGTAACTACTATAAATCATTCAGTAACTAATGAATCATTCAGTAACTACTATAAATCATTAAGTAACTAATGAATCATTCAAGTAACTACTATAAATCATTCAGTAACTAATGAATTATTCAGTAACTAATAAATCTTTCAATAACTTATTAATCATTCAGTATCTATGACTCAAGTAGTCAATACCAACTATAAATCATTCAGTAACGTGTAACAACGATAATGTGAATTATCAGCAACTGCTATAGATCATTCAGCCACTATGCATCATTTGGTAACTGCTATTAAAGCACTCTGTATTTACTACGAATTATTCAGTGGCCATTAAAATCACTTACTGATATAAAATTAATATGTAGAGTTGTGAAGTATTCAGAAGGAGAAAATTAAATGATTCTATTGTTAATGAACTAATCTATGAATTCTTTAATAATTTGTAAATAATATGTAAATAATATATTATAATTTGTAAGGAATTATTTATTTAGTAATAAAAAATAATTACTAAATATATAAATAAAACTATTATTTAGTAATTATTATAAATCAGTATTTAGTGACTACTATGGATGCTTGTGTTGCCATTATGAATCATTCTGTAACCACCATTAAATAATTATGTGACTCATGGTTTAAATCTAGTGGTAGCGTTCGAGGCAGCTGCTACTCTTGTGTGAATGAGATTCTGAGCGAAGAGTATTGGTTTCTTTGATGTGAGGAAGTGTATTGATAGAAAGTGTAAAGCTCATTAGAGAAACACAAGCATGACTCACCAGTGTGGAAGTACTCAGTGGATGTGGGTAAATACTCGTTGCTGTCTAGATCAATGGGCACAAAGGCAGTGTATTTGCTCAGGATGTTGCAAGCTTTGCTGGTTTGCATGGCATACAGCTGATAGCGTCTTCCAGAACCTGAGAAAAAGAACAGTCGTGTGTTTACACTAGAAGTACCCAACTGAATCAGACTTTCCTGAATCAACAAAGGCGGCGATTCAACTCTAAATGAATCATTAGACATTTCCACATTTTGTTTTTTATTTCATTGCCTATGTCTGTGTGTTTCCACTGTAGCTCTACATCCAGACGGAGGGAGTTAGTACTGTAAACAGTAACAGTGGCAGCAGCAACTGTAGTCCACGCTGTTACGGTTAAACTTTGGCTATTAATCCCCAACTAATCGACCAATAATTTAAAAGCCAACTAATATGGTTATATGAACTTCAGGTAACTGAACATGGACAAGCCCATGGGACTGGTGAGACACGTCCAATCAAATCCATGAGTAGGAACAGTATTAATAGAGAATCTCAAACTGCAGCATTATCACTGTACTGGCTCATCACTTACTGTGCTCAATCTCACATTCCTTGTCAGCCATCTGCTCAAAGTCCTGAATAATGGACCGGGCAGCCAGGTGATGGAAGGTCTCGTTCCACAGATCCTCGTGGACCTTCTCCTCTCGCTCTCGGCCTTTCAGGTAGGGATCAATGTCGAAGGTCACCTCCCATTTCACAGGTTTCCCGCACAGTAGGCCGGACACCACCGCTTTACAGTCTCCTTTACCCTGGAACATGGCTTTGAAATCGGCAGTGTGGGGGTCTTGGGGCGTTTCCGCTTCACAAAGCTGATGAGTGTAGCCATCTGCTAAATAAAACACAGAGGAGTGAACATCTGGCCATAGTGGTTATTCTGTATTCCGTGGAGGAGCTGTTTTGACACATGAATTTATTCTAATGATCAAAAGCGTACCAGGCTATGCTATATAATCTGTCTAGTGGGATGACGGATGTAATGAAGGGAGCCCAGTCTTCTGCAATGTCAAAATTTCAGAATGAATATAAGCTTCCACCTTCTGTTCACCCACTAATGTCTCTTTGGTTCTTCAACTGCTTGACTACTGCCTTCACTAAAGGTTAATGGAATGGCTAGCAACTAAGCTCTGTGGTGACTACGCTCTGCTGTGATCGCATCGGTGCGTCACTCTACAAGTTTAGAGACCTTTACACCTAACATTTCCATGATCTCTTGAGCATACTCGACAAAACAGCTGCATACATCGATCAGCCATAACATTAGAGCCACCTGGCTAATACTGAATAGGTCCCCCTTGTGCTGCCACAACAAATCTGATCATAAGAGCCATAGACTCTGAAGGTGTCCTGTGGTATCTGTGGTACTAAGACGTTGGCAGCAGATCCTTTAAGTCCTGTAAGGCCTCCACGGACCCTGTTGCTGGTTCACCAGTTGTCCTTTCTTGGAGCATCTTTGGTAGGTCCTGACCACTGCATACCAGGAAGACCCTACAAGACCTCCCGGATGTTTTGGAGATGCCCTCACCCTCCAGTCGTCTAGCTATCGCAGTTTGGTTCTTGTCAAAGTGGCTCAGATTCTTATGCTTGCCCGTTTTTCCCTGCTTTTAACATCATCATCTCCTTCAAGAACTGACTGGTCACCACTTGCTGCCTAATATGTCCACCCCTTGACAGATCAGATGGCACTGTAGATAAAGATAATCAGTGTTTTTGTAAACAGACTGACCTGCCTCTCCCACGCTGCCCAGAGATGGACTGTCTGTTGAGGATCTGGAACCCTCCTCTTTGTTCGGGCCACGGCTTTGGGCTGCCTGTGCGCTGGGGCTGGGTTGAGTCTGCTCTGGCTCAGCATCACTATGGGGCCCTTCAGTCTGAGGTGGAGGTCTGTATACCATTGCACTTGGCCCTCTAGAAGAGGCGGCACACAGGCTGGCCAGCTGGGGCTGCCGGAGACAGAAGGTGTGTACGATACAGCAGTCACACAAACCAAACAAAACCATAATGATCTCAGACCTAACGTTCTGGGGGTGGTAGATTAGCTAACTAGCATCACTAAGTGAAGCTAGGGAGAATGAGGGCCATCCTAACCACTTGTTGTCCCAGCTTTCTTTAGGAGACTGCAGAGTTCCAGAAAGCATAATTGGCCTTGTTTTGTCTTCCAGTCTGTAGGACGGCCCTCCCTCTTACCCATCACTCAGTCGAGATGCTAGTCAGTGTGGCCGTCTGTTAGCTGATGTAACAGAACTGGCGGTTAGTGTTCTCCTCCAAGCGTGCTGATGCTGCGTTATTGGCTGATGCCGCGTCTTGCGTCCTGTCTCGGAGGAAGTACTGGTACAATCTAGTGGGTGGGAACTGGAATTGACCTAATTGGGGGGAGGCATTTTTTCTGTTCATTCAGATTGGTCTGACTCAGAGGCCTGGCAAAGCGCTCACTTCGCCTGATCGTGAAGAAAAGCCAGCTGCATAAGTGGGCCATTAAAGTCATTATTAACCACATTCAGCGGAAAATCAAAGGCTTTTATTATCGGCAGTATAAATCTGTAAAATTTCTCAGAGCCCTGCCCCCATTTTTCTTTTCAGTGCAGCGAGACTATTGATATGGTCCGTCTATTGAAGTCACCTTGATGCAGAAAATTATATGAGGATCCATTAGGGGGCTTCGGAACGAGCCGTTCCTTCTGTGACGAGGATAATTTGAGTTTTTTTGTGTGTGTGTGTGTGTGTATTAAAGTTGCTCTGCTCTTTGTGGGATCTTACAGTACGTAGTGAACTAAAAGCTGAAATGGAAACAATTAGTATTGAATTCAGCCTCGAATGTGCTCTCAAATGTGGCTTTTCCGAGAAGTACACACACAAGTACACACAGACGTGTATACACATGTACCCCTCGTTCTTGAGAAGTCACCTCCTCAGGGTTGGTGTGATTGCTGTGTGTGAAATGAGCATGGCCCTTGTTATCAGAAGGAAGAAAAACGAAGAAGGAGGAGGAGAAGGATCCCACTCTGCCTTTGTGTTCTTGATTACATCGAAATTCCTCTTTTGGGTCAGGCATATTTTCGTCACCTCATTATCTCGCCTCTGCCGACGCAATTTCAACACTGGCACGTCTCTCTATGGCGGCCAGTAACCTCCCCTCCCCCCCGTCAGTGGAATCAAAGGAGATTTCGGATTACCGGGCATGTGGCCGCGTAATACGGAAAGCCATTAGCAGCATCTACCTGAAGGCCAGCCTCTATCTGAGAATTACTTCTTGTGGATCTCTTATATATATATATATATAAAACCGTCTGCGTTTGTGTTTAGAGGTGACAGAAAGCAGATTGAATTACCCGGACTCCTCCAGACTAGCAGTGAGAAAATGAGCTCAAACAACTCCTGCTTAAAAACAGTCAAATCCTCAGGGTTTTTTCCCCCTTTGGTCGCTCATTATCACAACAGCTGCTCAACTTTAGCAGACGGCACCGGAGAGATTAGCCAAGGAAATCGTATCTGCATCGATGAGAATGACAAAAGTCTTTTCAACGCAGCTTTGGATTTTTTAAATCAGCTCATCGTATCTAAAAGGGAGATTGGATACACCATGTGAGGCAGGGCACATTTGCACAGTGCTTTACATGCAGTATGGACAAAGGTATTGGGACATCTGATCATCTATTGTTTCTTCCGATAACAAACACAAAGATGTACACCATTTGTGACATTTTTCCACCTTTAACCTATCCGTGCAGTGAACACACACATACACACCAGTGAAACACACACAGTGGACAGTGAGCACACCTGCCCGGAACGGTGGGCAGCCACTGCTGCAGTGAAAGGTGAAGGGCCTTGGCAGCTAGCCGAGCTCTGGTATCAAACCCACAAACCTGTCATCAATAGCCTGGAGCTCTAATCTCTAAGCCACCACTGTCCAACAGTATATATAAAAAAAGAGTTTTGTTGGAGTGACTGTCTCTACTGTCCCTTTTTGCAAGATTTTAGAGCATTGCTGTGAGGTCAGGATGTCGGATGGTTATCACACCTACACCCCAACCCATCTCAAAAGTACTGGATGGAGCTTCATCCATCATTCCAGAGAACACACGCCACTGCTCCACAGCTCGATGCCACGTCTGGCTTTAGGCAGCATGGCGCCAATAGAGAGTCCTATTCTATTGGCAGTACTTCTCTACAGGGGCTAGACAAGCTGTGTGCGTGTGTGCATTTGCTCATCTGTGCCAGCAATGAGTGCCTCTTAAAGTAACTGACTGCATTCATTACAAGGGGTGTCCACAAACATTTGGACATACAGTGTGTGTAAGTTTATATATAATATATAACATGAACCACATCTGCTCTATGCAGACTTTCTAATGGTGTCCTTCAAGGCTCAGTGCTTTGACCTCCACTGTTTTCTGTTTGGCTCTCCTGGTGCAGTAATATCTTCTTGTGGGTACTCCCTCCACTGCAATGCTGATGACACTAGCCTGTTACCTGTTTAATTTCCGAGCCCTATCCAGACCTCAACATCATTGGATGTTTTTGGACTCACATTCATGGATGGAGAGAGGCAGAAAATAAAGTTTTAAAAATTTCTTTACTTTATGACAGAAAGCTGTAAGGACAGTAAGTTACTAGCCATGTGGCTTGAAACCTCACTAACCTGATAGTTCACCTTCCACTGGGCCCCGTAGTCAGGGCTTGTCTGGCCAATGAGCTCCTGGACTTTGGCTCTCCTCAGGGGGTTTTTGCCCACAGCTGAGCTGGGATCACTGGGAGTGTAGACTTTCTTCAAAGGATTGTAGTCTTCAATTTGGTTGGTGCTGTATGCCCGCCTCCGCATGCTCGTATCAGCACCTAGGACAAAGTTTTCATTATTGATTGATCATTCAACCAATCAGTCAATCAATCCATCAATAAATCAATCAACCACGGCTCAAACTCTTATTATTTTTTTCTTTTCTTGCATATCTCGCTTTTTCTCCTCGTCTTTGTCTTTTAACAAGTATTTTTTCCAAATCCAACAAAAAATGCCACTTTTAATTCAACTGCAGTCTCAGAACTATTTAACCTCTTCATCACAAGTGTCTTTAGTATTTAGTAGAGCACCCTTTTACTGGTATGACCTGCTGCAAGCGCAATTCATAGCCAGAAACCAGCTTCTGTCAGCATTCCTGAGGAATCTCAGTCCATTCCTTATGGACAGTGGCCTCCAGTTCACAAATGTGTGTTCTTGGATTTGCTGCTGCAACAGCCTTCTTCAAATCCCACCAAAGATTTTTTATGGGGTTCAAATCAGGTGAATGTACGACCACTCCAGAATCTTCCAGGACTTCTTCTGAAATTTGATGTATGATTAGGGTCATTGTCCTGTTGGAAGGCCCAATGATGCCCAAGCTTCAGCTCTTCCTCACAGAAGGAATGGCAAAAGAAGGCAAAGCGGCTGCCATGCTTCACTGTAGGTATGCTTAATTCTTTCTCCTCCAGACAAACCTTTGATTCACAGGCCTGAAAAGTTCATTTTGTTTTTGATCTCTCCACAAACCAGATGTCCCAAAACTTCTGTGGCTTATTTATCGGGTTCTGAGCACATTAGAGCCAACTGTTCTTGTACTTTTGGGTCAGGAGAGATGTACAGGCATGGAGATCTTCTGCGCTTAGCAAGCTGAAATCTTGCTGCAGGTCTTCTGTAGTCACTCAAGGGTTTTGACCACCTGCCTCCTCAGGAATCAGTGGCAGCCAGTGATAGCTTCCTTTTTCTGCCATGTCCTGGTAGCATAGCCAGTGTTCTTTTAACTTGTGAACTATGCTTCCAACTGTACCTCTAGGAACATTTGGTGCATTTGCTCTCATTTTGTCTCCGTTTCCTTGTTTGTGAAGGAAATGATCTCTTCTCTGAACTTTCTCAGGACACTTTTGCAACTAATGAAGCCCTTGGTTTGGGATTGTATTCAGGGGCCTGAATAATTCTGAAACTGTGGTCGTCACCAAAAGTGACCTTGTGTGTGGAATGTGGAGAAAGCACTTGTTATATCAGTTGTTTTGCGTTTTTTAAATTGCTCTTGTATGACTGGTTTATTTAACAGCTAAAACAAGAGAATTTGGCATCTGAGCTAACAGATGCCAAATTCTATAAGGTATTCAGTACATAATAGGATTCTCAGGAGTCTTAACGATGTGGATTGTTACCAGTGGCTTCCTGTTCTGCAGTGAGGGGGCTGCTGTCACACATGGTGCTCTGGTAAGGGTCATAGGCTGTGGTTCCTTGCGTGTCTCTGGGAGGAGCCTGGCCATCAGAGCTGCTTTTCCCAGGCTCCTCCTCCTGGGAGTGGTAGAACACAGAGCTGGCCGACTCGTTGGAGCGCATCATGCTGTAGCGTCGTCGCTTGTCCTGGAAGAATAGAAACCATACAGCAGTGGTCACCAAACTGCAGAATCCTGCAGCCCTCCACACCTGCCCCAGCTAAGCCCAGCGTCTCAGAAGCGCTTGATTCATTAGTGTTTGACTGGGGCTGGAGATGAAACTTGTCGGATGGTATATCTAGGAATGCACGACTCAACCAGGATAGGTTCAGAGCCACTGATAAACAGGTTTAGATACATCTTTAATAAAAAAAATCAAATGTCACAGCCTCTTTGCGGCATCGCTGGGCAGCCAACACACTCCAAAAATCCATCTCCACCGCACCAACTAACAGACGTCTGTGCCATCCAACAGCTCTCTCAGACTCTAGCCACTGATGGCAAACGGAAAGGAATGGCTCAGCAACCCCTGGGCCATAGCAGCAGAGCATTAGACTGCTAAGCCACAGTCCACATATTTTAGATAGGGCTGAGGTCAGGACTTTGGCAAGGCCCTTCCAAAACCTTAATACTGGCTTACTTCATCCATCTCACAATCACCGTTGATGTGTTTTTGGGGTCATTATCCTTTTAGAACAGTGATTTGTTTCCAAGTCCTTACCAGTCTTTTTCCATACTGTCTAGCTGGCAGCAAAATAGCCCCAGAGCATTATGGCTTCTGGCAGTAAAATAGCCACAGAGCATTATGGCTACTGGCAGCAAAATAGCCCCAGAGCATTATGGCTACTGGCAGCAAAATATCCCCAGTGCATGATGGCCACTAGCAGTAAAATATCCCCAGAGCATTATGTCTACTGGCAGTAAAATAGCCCCAGAGCATTATGGCCACTGGCAGCAAAATAGCCCCAGAGCATTATGGCCACTGGCAGTAAAATAGCCACAGAGCATTATGGCCACTGGCAGTAAAATAGCCACAGAGCATTATGGCCACTGGCAGTAAAATAGCCACAGAAAATGATGGCCACTGGCAGTAAAATAGCCCCAGAGCATTATGGCCACTGGGAGTAAAATAGCCACAGAGCATTATGGCCACTGGCAGTAAAATAGCCCCAGAGCATTATGGCCACTGACAGTAAAATAGCCCCAGAGCATTATGGCCACTGGCAGTAAAATAGCCCCAGAAAATGATGGCCACTGGCAGCAAATCTCAAATATCCCATTTCTAATCCCTAATTTTGAGTTTTCTTAAACTTCTTAAACGAATCTGACATCCTGGCATTTCGGAAATGTTAATGTGACTTCTGGCAAAATGATTTGAATGAAACGTGACAGGTAAGTGGCACGAGAAATGGCCTACTGAGAGAAGAGAGAAATGCTAAACAGATAGAGTGTGCCTGAGAGTGGAAATAAAAGTGTTCTTGAAGCGCTGGTGTTCAATCCCAGTCCTGAGATTTCACCTCTCAAAGGACCTGCTAATTAGCTGATGAGCTGAATGTGTTTAAGAGCAGGGAAAACATCCAACTGTGCAGCTTCTCAGCTGCGGAATGGCTTTCCTGCCAGTGTACAGGATTCAGGCAGAATCACACTCTTCCTGTCTATGCTAAAAGCATGCTTCTATATCCTGAGCACTGTTCAGTGAAATACACTATATGTCCAAATGTTTGTGGACACCCCTTCTAATAAAAATGCATTTAGCTGCTTTAATACACACACAACTTGTTCAGTCCCTGTAGAGAAGTACTGCCAGTAAAATTGGACTCTGTGGAGCAGATAGTCATGAATGTTTGGCACCATGCCTAATGCCAGGCATGGGCTAGAGAGCCATGAAGACCCCAAGCA
This sequence comes from Salminus brasiliensis, assembly GCF_030463535.1. Classification (NCBI taxonomy): domain Eukaryota; kingdom Metazoa; phylum Chordata; class Actinopteri; order Characiformes; family Bryconidae; genus Salminus; species Salminus brasiliensis. Next base: position 31,913,431 of record NC_132891.1, on the reverse strand, counting down.
TTGAGCTGTGGAGCAGTGGAGGAACTGTGTTCTCTGGAATGATGGTTGGTGCTCCATCCAATACTTTTAGGATGAGTTGAGGAGTTGGGGATGTGGCGGGGTTGGTGGTCATCATCCAATATCCTGACCTCATTAATGCTCTTGTTGCTGAATACAATCAAATCCTCAAAGCAGTGCTCCAAAATCTAGTAGAAAGGGATTGTGAGAGCCAAATGAGAGGCAAAATCATTAGCCTTTCTAATGGCTTACGGATGCCGTCTAGCTGAAGAGTCACTGTATAGATGGGCGTTGTCAACCCGCCAAAGTGTCGTCCAAGCTGGCATCACTGATTCTGCAGTGCCGCTTGATATGACACCATTGCAAGGTCATTCCTCTGGCTCTCTGGATTGGACTTATTTACTCACTTCATCACCAACCACATATTCCGACATGGACATGTCCCAGTGCTCTAGTCCTGTACTTACAACCGTAGTAAATTACTTTAATTGTTCGGTGCTGAGATGAACCAGAACAATTCCAGAAGGTCTAGAAGTCCAGAAGGTCTAAATACACTAACTTAAGCTGCCTGGTTAACAGCTAATTAGATCACATTGTCCATTTAACGGTAACATCAGACTTATCTCATATGTCCAGATATCACATGATCAATAATAGTGTGACTAACTAGCTAGTTGCCTATCAGCTCGCATCTACTCCACGTAAACGGAAAGGTCTTTCTTCTGTTCCAGTCACAGCTGTCAATCACTTCATTCCTAGGTGTTACCCCGCCTTCTTAAGATTACTGGTTTAAAAACAGACTTAAAAAAAATTAGCACAGGGACAGCTAACTGTTGCAATTAGACACTGGAGAGGAAAATTGAAACATATGGGGGTGGGCGGAGCTCCACATCATACTGTAACCAGTAAGCAGAGGCGCCAGACCTGTGGTTGCTTCACTTTTGAGAGATGTTGTGCCGTCACTGCTTTTCCACAGTCACTGGTAGCAACCCTGAGTCTGGCCACTTTGCCATCAGCAGCCGGAGTCTGAGAGAGCACAACTGGCAGTGTTCTCTTCTGGGGTGTGTAGATGTTGCTCTGTCCCTTCATCACTCTTAAAGCGATGCTGGCCAGCACAGGCATCTGTTAGCTGGTGTGGTGGAGCTGGGGACCCTGCACTTTCCTCCTGAAGTGTGTTGGGTGCCCGGCAATGCAGCATTGGTGGCAGTTCAAAAAGAGGCGGCGGCTGGCTAAGTGTAAAGTCCTTGCCCTTACCTTACCCTTCTAATGTCGGGGGCATTGCTAGTGCTATGGGAGCTACGAAGGAAAGCAGTCTTGCCCACCATTCTACAGTTAGCACTTTCCCGTTATCGCCTTTTCTGTTTGCCTTGTGTGCCCTCGTCCTGTTAAAGCTTTGCCGACGTGTGTTTTTATGTTTGTCTTCATGTCCTTCATCCAAGCTGACACCAGCTATTACCAGCCTCCAATATCTTCACCTGATGCTCTGGTCTTCTGTAACCTTTCCTGGAGGCTCCAGAGTCTTTCTCACATCCTCCATGACCTCCTAATCCTTCGTGGTCCTTAGCCAGCCCTGTGGGCCTTTAACTGCTTCAAGAATGCCACATCTAATTTTGGGTCTGTATCTTTCGACTCCCATCGCTCTGGTCACAGGTCTTATTTCTGACCTTTCCTCTATAAAATCCGATTACTGCTGTTTAATCCTTCTTATTTAAACCTAATCTTCGAGCAGAACTTCACTATTCGGTACTCGGACCTGGAAAGTCAACACATTTTCCTGTTTGTACAGAGTGAAAGACGGTATTGCGAAGGGTCTCTGAGCCAAATCTCAATCCCAGCAGTAGGTGGGGGTGGTGACAGGAGGAGGTGAAACATTAGGAGGTGGTTAACATTAATGTTCACCCATGCAGTGGGGTATGGTGAGGACTACTCTACATGGACAAAAGTATTGGGACATCTGCTCATTCACTGTTTCTTTTGAAATCAAGGATTTATTAACCCTCTAGAGTCTAAATTGCATTTAGACTGTAGACTTGTATATAAGATAATACCCACATGTACACACACAAAATGAGACCCCATGTGACCTAAAGCACGGAGTGAAGAGTTACCCTGACCATTACCCTGAAAAACCCAGACTTTAGAAATTCTTAACATTTCCTGTGAAAACACACCTTTACTCAAGTGGACGGATTGCTTTGGTGCTTGAAACAGGTTAACCAGAGTCATAGCTTCACAAAAGCAAAGGAATGCCTGAATTCAATAGTTTATAAATGGTAAGAGGAAGAAGATGAGTTTCTGAGTGACCATTGGACAGTTTCACACAAAAAAAATAAATGGACGCATGATTCCACCAATTACAGATGAGAGGCAGATCAGCGCGATACCGAGATGAGTATGTTGACTCATCTTCACAGCCTCATGAATTCAGCATTCAGTGACAAGAGCTTCAGTGAGGTCAGGGTGTTGGATGATCACCACCCCTCTTCATGCTCAACTCCCCAACTCCTCCCAAAAGTATTGAATGGAGCACCATCCATCATTCCAGAGAACACAGTTCCACTGCTCCACAGCTCAATGCTGGGGGGCTGTATACCCCTCTAGCCCATATAGAGAGTGCTATTCCTATTGCCAGTACTTCTCTACAGGGTCTAGACAAGCTGTGTGTGTGTGTGCATTTGCACATGTGTCAGCAACCCTGTAACAAGCAGGGTGCCAGGCGCATTTCACACACAGTTGGCACAGGTGTCTAAGTGAGTCTTTAGTACTTACAGACTTAGGGTTGGCGTGGTAGCGGGTAGTGTCGCACACCACACTGTACCCAATCAGCCGGTCACCAGGGAACAGATAAGTCGTCCCCACTGGAGACAGTAACACCTCCTTCGTCTCCGGATAGAGCCACTCGATGGAGATGTCACTCAAAACTGGGGCCATGGACTTCTTCAAACACTTAATCATCTGCGGACACACAGGAATGAACACTGGGTCAGATAGTGGCTAGATCTCCCAATACTGGCCTGAAAACCCAACCCATACATATTCTCCCATATCACATGCAATGCTACCGACACTGGACACTCGACAGTGAAGCCCAGCACACGCCTTCTTCGACACATGCGCAGCCAGCCAGTGCTTCTTCCGGCTGGACCACGCTTATGTACCCTTATGTACAAGACTGTTCTTATTGGATTTACTATCCGTGACTCGTTTATGACTTGAGGGGGGCTTGAGAGAAAGCCCCTATTAAGCTCTATTATTCTGGCAGTGCAGTGGAGCTGAGGACCCAGCGCTTGTTGGCAGGGGCTGGCTTTGCTTGTAGACTTCTAGTGTCAGGAGCATTGCATTGGGAGTTATTCAATTATATAATATAATATTCAATATTCAATGGGAGGGGCCAATTTCAATTTCTAGACACATCACGGACTGAATACAAGGCATTTGATATTTTAAATTGGCCCCGCCCACTGAATATCAGATCTAACCAATGGCAGGGCTTGTTTAGGGCTTGTTTAGCCCATTTGTGCTGCACGCTATAGAATCCGATTCCCCAATTCCCAACTCCCAATGCAATGCTCCTGCCAATTTCAATTTCTAGACACATCACAGACTGAATACGAGGGATCTGATATCTGAAAATGCTAAAGATGTAGATATTAGAATCATTTTATATCTCTAAATCTACAAATTTGGTTTATATCATTAAAAAAAAGTGATTCCAAGCTTCCCACAGAAAACCGAGCGGGAGAAAGGAACATCTGTGCTGTCTGCGTCCACCACTTCCCCTAATTTATGTTTTAACTAAGCAGAATGAATTGTTAATTGCTAATAGTGGCGGGGGCTCCACCGTTTATATCCGGGCTATAATTGCATGGCAGTGACATTCAGAATAGCTGGCTGTCACAGTGGAGGATAAACATGTCAGTGAGAATGAAAACCTTGGGCTGCAGCCTTTCTCCCTCCGCCAGGAACTCAGCCGTGCCTCTGGAAACAGCGGAGAGACCCTCAATGAGCCGTCTGCAAGCTCCCTGCCCAATCCCAAATGTGTAGCACCTGCAAAACATGGCGTGAATCACCAGAATTGAATCTGATTCAAAATTCGAAGATTCAAAATACTGATCAGAATTGAGTCTAAAATTCCAGAACTGATGGAGTTCATTCACAGCCTCATCTCCACCCCTGACTTATCCATCACCTGCTTCTACTTCTGCTCAAGGCCGACTTCATGAGCTCTTAAACAGAGACTGATGTTCTTGAGTCACTGTACAGAGAAACCAGAGCTGTTGTTTTTTCTAAAAAAACTTTTAGTAGAACCTTGTTCTTGGTAGAACCCCCCAGCATTTCAAGCACGACAGGTCTGTCGATGATGTGGTCAACCTGACCCTGCACTTTATCCTGCAACATCTCGACAGCCATGGAAACTATGCTAGGGTTTTGTTTGTGGACTTTAGCTCGGCCTTTAACACTGTTGTGCCGCAGCTTCTTCAGGCCAAACGGTGATGAGTCTGCTTACAGAAAGGAAATTGAGCAGCTGGTGTCCTGGTGCAGCAACAACCACCTGCTGCTAAACACAGAAAAGACTGTAGAGATGGTGGTGGACTTCCGACGCAATCCACCCACCCTTCCCCCCCTCCACATCAACAACACTGCAGTATCAATGGTGGAGTCACTCAAGTTCCTGGGCACCACCATCTCCAGAGACTTGAAATGGGAGAAAAACATCATCTCCATCATCAAGAAAGCTCAACAAAGAATGTTCTTCTTGAGACAGCTCAAGAAATTCAACCTGCCACAGACCCTGATGATCCAGTTCTACACAGCGATCATCGAATCCATTATCACAGCCTCCATAACTATCTGGTTTGGTTCCTCCACCTCACAAGAAAGAACCAAATTCCAGCGCATCATCAGGACAGCAGAGAGGATCACTGGATGTAACCTGTCATCACTTCAGCAGATCTACACCAGCAGGGTGAGGAAGCGGGCTGGCAAGATTACATTTGACCCCTCACATCCTGGACACCTCCTCTTCCAGACACTCCCCTCTGGTAGAAGACTGCGGTCCATCAGAACCAGCACAACACGCCATGCTAACAGCTTCTTCCCCAGAGCTGTAGCGCTCCTTAACCACAGTGGACACCTCCCACTGTAAACCTCAAAACATACAACTGAACTGTACCAAACCGGACTGAACAGCTATTTTGCACTCTGCCTATTTGCACTATGACTATTTGCACACCTGTACAGATGTTCTTTTCTGTAAATATATTTTCGGCTCTTTATTACCTTTAGTACTTTTTACTTTTTTAATTTATCCCCTACCCTATTTATTGTTTAGTGTCATTTTCCTTTAGTTTAAGACTGTGTTCTGTGTTTTTTGTTACTTGTCATACGTGTTGCTCTCACCAAGACAAATTCCTTGTATGTGTAACATACTTGGTGAAATAAAGAGATTCTGATTCTGATTCTGATTCTCAATGTTCTTCAAGGAAAACATTTCTTGGGCATGATATGGTCGGTGTGAAGAACTGTTTTGAAGTTTTAAGAACCTCCACATAATGTTGTTGTTCTCAGAAGAACCCCCAGCATTTCAATGGAGTTCAACGTTCTCAGGAGAACCTTTTTGTAAATAATATGGTGAGTGTGAAGAACTGTTTAAAAAAACCTTAAAGAACCCCTTAGCATTTCAACTGAAAGTTCTTCAAAGAACCTTTTTTGTGAAAGGTTACAGTGGGTGTAAGGAACAGTTTGGAAGATTATAGAACCTCCACATTATATCAAAGAACAAATGGAAGGTTCTTTGAAGATCCTTTTTTTGTAAATTATTTGTTAAATGTATGAAGAACTGTTCCACAGCTTGAAGAACCCCTAGCATAGAACCCTAGAGGGTTCTTAAAAAAAACGTTTTTTCGTAAATGATATAGTGGGTGTGAAGAACTGTATGAAAGCTTAAAGAACCTCCAGAATATCAATGGAACATCGTTTGGAGAACCTTTTTTGCAAGTTACATGTTTAAACTGTAAACAACTGTTCCACAGCTTAAAGAACCCCTTAGCATTTAACTGAAGTAAATGATATGGTGGGTGTGAAGAACTGTATGAAAGCTTAAAGAACCCCCAGAATATCAATGGAACATCGTTTGGAAAACCTTTTTTGCAATTGTATGTTTAAAGTGTAAACAACTGTTTAAGAACCCCTTAGCATTTAACTGAAGGTTCTTCAAAGAACCTCTTTGTAAAAGGTAACGGTGGGTGTGAGGAACAGTTTAGAAGATTATAGAACCTCCACATCATGTCAAAAAAACCCTCATAGTTCAAAGGAAGGTTCTTTGGGGAACCTTTTTTTTGGAAATGATATGTTGGGTGTGAAGGCCTGCATGAAAGCTTAAAAAAACGCCACATAATGTCAAAGTTCTAGGAAGAACCCCTTACATTTCATCTATTCCACCTCATCCCCGACTTCCCAACTCATCTGGATGGAGCACCATCATCATTCCAGAGAACACAGTTCTTCCACTGCTCCACAGCTCAATGCTGGGGCCCTCTACACCCCTCCACTAGCCCATGCCTGGCATTAAGCAGCATGGTGCCAATAGGGTCATTATGTTTATCTGCTGCACAGAGTCCGATTCTATTGGCAGTACTTCTCTACATTCGTTAGAAGGGGTGTCCACATACATTTGGACATGTATTGTTTACTGACTGAGCGTATGCAGTGTTTTCAAACTGCAAACCTGATTAAAAAAACGGAATCTCCCAGAGCGTATCGATATATCCCCAGACAATATCCGCTTCATTAAGCGCTGCAGATTTATCGGTAGAGAAATCTGGCGAGCAGACCACTTTCAGCGAGCCAAAAAAGTGGATCATTAGCTGTGTTTTTCAGTGCCAAGATAAAGAAGTTCAGCTTTTTTTTACAAATCAGTAATCTCATTAGATTTGATGATTAAAATGTGGAGGCTTTGGACTGCTACGTCAGTGCTATCCACTGCATCTGGTGTGGCTCATGCATATCAGATGAAGGCAAAGTGATTAAGGGCTCAGCTCAACCTTTAGCATTGCCACTAACATCCGCAGGACACATCAGGGCTGGAGATTCATTGCTGTTTGCTCAGTGGCAGTTCAGCAAGGATTGGAGGTCTGGGCAGACTCTGCATGTTGCTAATGAAATCACTGAATGGCGTTCATCCTTTAAAAGGACAGAGCTTCTAAGTGGCCTCCGTATAGCGGAGGACAAACATGACTGACAAGAGCGCAGGTGTGGAAAGTGGAGAGAGCTCAAATCTGCAAAGAGACGCTACTATGGTGAGTGTGAGTGTTAATAAAGTAGTTTTACCTCTAGAAGTTTTATTTAAAGGTACCAAAGAATGCATTTGCTGATTAATTAAAAGCTTCTGGGAACCTAATTAGAGTTTTCTTTCTAAGGAAGTGAGTCTGGCTCCACTGGGCCCCCAGTGTAAATGTGCAAAGTGTATTTTATGAAGATCCTCACAAAGTCTAATAAACATCGGCTGTACTTCACCAGTATCTGCTGCTGTACTTCTCCACTCTATGAAGAATCTTTGGCCTGTAAAATGGGTTAGGTATACATTTACAGCATTTAGCAGACGCTCTTATCCAGAGCGACTTACAAAGTGCTTTGCTATTTATCCAAGAAAAACCTCAGCTAGTTAGAATAGACTAATAGTTCAAAGATACCTTTAAGCTTTAGACATTACTAAGCACAAGACACTAGGGTGACCATAGTACTCTATTCGTCCGAGTATTCTCTGAAGAGGAGGGTCTTCAGTCTGCGTTTGAAGACAGCGAGCGATTCAGCCGTTCGGACACCCAGGGGAAGCTCGTTCCACCACTTTGGTGCCAGGACAGAAAAAAGCCTGGACGCTTGTCTTCCGCGGATTTTGAGGGATGGCGGGTCGAGCCAAGTTGTACTCCAAGCTGGAAGGGCTCTTGGTGCGGATCGGCTTTTGACCATTGCCATCAAGTACGGAGGGGCTGGCTGGTCCGTTCTTGGCTTTGTAGGCCAGCGTCAGGGTTCTGAATCTGATGTGGGCAGCAGCTACAGGAAGCCAGTAAAGAGAGAATGCAGCAGTGGAGAGACATGGCTGAATTTAGGGACATTGAAGACGACCCGTGCCGCTGCATTCTGGATGAGTTGCAGGGGCCTGATGGTGCGCAGAGAGAGACCAGCATATGTCAGCATACCCCTGACCAACCCAATCACAAGGCTAACATGGCCCTGTCCTCTCTTTTCGGGTTGCTCAGACTAAAGCTAAACCTGGCGAGCTACAGCTCGAGCCGCAACTGGGGGAGCATCTGTCCCGCATGCCCCATCGTCCCGCTAGCATCTGGGTGGCAGTTTGGACGGGAGGTCCCAACGCAGCATTGTAGTGGAGTGGAGAAGTGTATGGCGCTGTTTCCCTATTTCTGCACTGTGTTATTTCAAACATATTAACAGAAACATCGAGAAACATCGAATTTATAGTGCCGTAGATCCCAAAGGGTTAAGACCAGAGAGTTTTTTTTTTTATCATAATATCATATATCCTCAAAACTTCTATTGATCTAAATCTAAATGTGATTCCTGGAGCTTTAATTTTTCTTCCTTGATGTGTAAACAGTAAAAGAATGATCACAGTTTATTCCTGAAGGATGAAAGGAGCTTATTACAGAATAACCAAAGATATTGTCGAATGTCTTTTCGAGCTGAACTCCACCTGAACTGTGTCTATTGTGTTGAACAAATAGCAGCCTGTGCTCTTCCGCCACCATTCAGACCCAAGCAATCTAGCGTTCAACTTCGCCTCTAAGTGAAAAAAAGAAAGTAAGACGTGTAAAAAAATCACAACTAGCTGTTCCTGCCTGGACAGATGTGAATACATATAAGAGGAGTGTTTCAGTGTTTCCTCTCGGCTCCTCTTTCAGCAATTTGGGAAATATGACATGAGAGATGAAATACAGGGAAACTACTGCAAAACTATCTATTCAGATCCATTCTGCACATATGGCATCTTTCCCCCACTGTAAACTGGCTGCTTTCCAGGTGAAAGATAAGGGCTGTACAGGGCTAGCATATTAAAGTTAGCTAGGTGAGCTAACCTGCCCATACACATTTACATTTATGGCATTTAGCAGACGCTCTTATCCAGAGCGACTTACAAGGTAACTCGTATTACAGAGGTGGGCCAATGTAGTGTTAGGAGTCTTGCCCAAGGACGCTATTGGTGTAGCACAGCAGAGTCACCCAGACTGGGAATCGAACCCCAGTCTCCCACGTAGTGTGGTAGCTCACTGGCAGGTAGTGGTGTTATCTGTTGCGCCACACCAAGGTGGGCCAATGTAGTGTTAGGAGTCTTGCCCAAGGACGCTATTGGTGTAGCACAGCAGAGTCACCCAGACTGGGAATCGAACCCCAGTCTCCCACGTAGTGTGGTAGCTCACTGGCAGGTAGTGGTGTTATCTGTTGCGCCACACCAACCACACGACCAATTGTTAACCAATCGACTGGCTGCCCCTGACAGATTTGCATGGGGTCTCTGCATTAACGTTGGGATGGGAGTGGATACTTGACTCTCGTGTTACCGTCACCAGTCTTACAACCCAATTACATTAATAAAGAAATCCTACTGTGAAAATTAGCAGCTCCATTATCATAACACTCTGTAGGCTATAGGCTGCGCTACACAGTGACTTAACTAAAGCAGCCAGAAGCGTCACGCCACGCAAAAGTAATGCTAGTTTCCACTAAGCAAGTTGGGCCGTGCCGACGGCACAGTAGTGTGGTAGCAATGTTGGATGAGGATGGTAGCCAGGCCATGCTAACGCTGCGGTAGAGATGTTGGATTAGTGTGGTATACGGGTCGTGGTACGCCACAGTAGTGATGTTGGATGAGGATGGTAGCCGGGCCGTGTGAACGCTGTGATAGCAATGTTGGATGAGGATGGTAGCCGGGCCATGCTAATGCTGCGGTAGAGATGATGGATGAGGATGGTAGCTGGGCCATGCTAACGCTGCGGTAGAGATGTTGGATAAGGATGGTAGCCAGGCCATGCTAACGCTGCGGTAGAGATGTTGGATGAGGATGGTAGCTGGGCCATGCTAATGCTGCGGTAGAGATGTTGGATGACGATGGTAGCTGGGCCATGTAAATGCTGCAATCAGGAAATCCCTTTGTTATTAAGCCCTCCCACCCAGCAGTCGAAAAGAGGCCATTGTGACCCTTGGTTCCTTTCAATATAGTCTATTTCATTTTTTACCATTAAATCTGCATTTATTCAACATTTTGCTCCTTAAAATCATCATCTGTGCTAAAACATCTACACTGGTCTACTACTGCTCCCTCACGCTCAGTTGAGCTGGATTTCTCCAGCAAAGTCAATATACGCAGTGATAAGAACACACAGCCAGAAACGTCCTACCTGGTGAATCGTGCATGACTGCGGACAAGCTCGATGACCTTCCCTGTATTATTGACCGCTCCATCAGTAAGCAGAAAGAGCAGGCGAGGATGACCACGCTGGACAGGCTGTCTTAGGATCCAGTTCAGCGGGGCCAGAAGGTTGGTTCCGCCCATGTCGGCCCGGATCTTCCTCATGTATTCGCAAGCAGCAGCTAAGCTTTCCTGCGAAGGAAGAAAAGAGCAGCTAGCATGAGCTAATTGGCACAATGCTACACGAACCCTACAATAAACCCCTATTACTAACCTAATTACTAACGTCATTAGCACGTCTGAGTGGATTTCAGCCGTGTTAAGTCAGACTTAAGGTCAAAATCATCGGTTCTAGATCAGTTCAGGAGAAAATGTCAGTTCATGAGGTTAAATGAGTTACTTGATTATTTAAAACGAAGGTTTGGAGAAAAATCTAATTTACTTCCTCTGAATGTAGTCTACTGCAGGCTGAGTCACTCTACGAATCGGGTGCCATTTGCATCCGAAATGTTCGATGAGATGCATTAGGCCCAAAAAAATGCACCAAACTGGTGCTGAGGTGGTGGTGGTGGTGGTGGTGGTGGTATGCCCCCCCCCCAATGAAAATCTGCTTAGGGCCCCATTAAGGCTTGGGCTTCCATTGCTTGTTAGCTACATTATCCTGTAAATGGCTGTAGTTCCATTTGCTACTAAAGAGATGTTGGCTAATGTTGGCTGAACTGTGTTTGAGATTAAGGGATCAGTGTGTAAAACAGGTCTCTGACCACTCAGAGATCTACTGGGAAATACAGCAGTAGCGGTCAGTCAGTGATGAACTGATTTGAATGAATGGAAAAGTAATTGACCACAAGCTTGCTGTGAGTGTGGATGTGTAGCTTCTCTGTTCTGACCTCTGGTGCTAATGAGAACACTCCTGCTAATTATAGTACACCTATTCCTATTTGGCTCAAGTGTATGGCATGAGTCATTTCACAAAACGGAATGGCCCAATAATGGGTTCTAGTGTAAAACGTCATGCAAAAAGACTCAAGATCTCTGAAAAAAAGACACTGGTAAATTCGGCCTAGATGACCTTGTGGCATTAAAGAAGTACTTCACTTGAAATGCCAGTATGTTCAGCAGTGAACAAAGAGAAGTGAGGAGCAGCTTGCGTGAACTGATTAGCGCTGTGCTAACGGTTCTCCTTTATTTTAGTTTGATTATAGTATCCTAGCATCAAGGCTGACAATGGTATTGATACATAGATGAAAAGGCAAATATCCAATTGCAATGTCCCTTATATAGCGCTTTTCACAATGGATATTCCAATATACAACTATCCAAATAAGCCAAAACAATATGTTAACAGAATCTGCTAGGGATCAACTTTCTTGTTCCAGCTCATCCAACAAATACTCAATTTGGAGGCCAGAGCAACGCCTTGAGCTCTCATTTGAATAAGCAAACATCTTCCATTGTTAAGTCTAGATGCTCTGATCCTCAGTGGTGGACAGTGTTAGCATGGGCACTCTTGACATGTGCCATTGATATGAGATGATCACTATATTTATATACTTTAGAATGCAATTAGTTATGAAGGATAAAAGAACATTGAGATAAACTGTGATTACACAAAATTCTGCAATTAATCGCAATTAACGTACACAATTAATCACAGTTAACTCTGAAAACAAATGTGATTAATCATGATTAACTACGTAGCAATGTCATGAATCAGGACTGACCATGCAAAACGATGTAATCCATTGCGATTATACAATATGATGTGATTAATTGCAATTAACTTGCATGATTAATCACAGTTAACTATGCAAAGAAAGTGATTAATCATGATTAACTACGTTACAACGTCATAAATCATAACTGACTACACAAAATTATGTGATTCATTCCAATTAACCTGCACAATTAATCACAGTTAACTATGCAAAAATGTGATTAATCATGATTAACTACGTTACAATATCATTAGTCATGACAAAAGTCATGACATGGCAAAATTATGTAATTCACTGTGATTACACAAAATTATGTGGTTTGTCACAATTAACTTGCATGATTAATCACAGTTAACTATGCCCAAAAAAGTGACATAATTGACTGTACAAAAAGACGTGATTAATCGTGATTAATTGTGATTAATTGTAATTAACTAACAAGATGAATTTCTACTAACTATGCCAAAAAATGGATCATCACTGCAAAACAATGATTGTAATTACACACATTTGTGCGATCGACAAGTACAAAGAAAGACATTAGACAAGATTTGCACTGGCGATGCAAAATTATGCAAATGTTAATGATTACAAAAAGATGCAATTAATCACAATGAACTAAGATGATTTGTGATGTTGAACTACATTAAATATTGTGATGAACCACAATTCAATATTTTAATCATTTCACAGCCCTAAATATAAGACATATGTGTGTACACAAACATGTCAACATGCACATCTATCATAAAAAAATATGAGTGAAGTAATCCTTTCACAAAACCCACTGCCAAATACCATTAGACAGACAAAAAGCGAGAACAGGACAGGTGGGGGTGAATTGACCGCACTGTTGTGGCTCCTGGTGGGTGCTGTACCTCATCGTAGCTCTGACTGGTGGCAAACAGAGTTTTGAACGTCGAGCCGAAGCCGATAATATTGAACATGCAGGCGGGGAAGAGGCTTTTCAGTATCACCACCATGGCATCCTGGCAACACAGCAAAGATGGAGCGAGGTTAATGGAGAGAGGGGAAGAAGTAAAAGCTGAATAGACAGGGTACAAAAGAAGGCCGGGGAAGGACAGAGGGCAAGAGAGCAGAGGAGAGCCGGAGAAAAGGTCAGGCCAGAGCCCCTTTTTGTACTGTATTACAATGGAAATGCATTCATCACCATTCACTGCACTGGAAACACTTATCTTATGGCTCACCATACAAGTGAGCAATTACAGCCTGCATCTGTTGCTATGCAGAATTTGTTAGGCACCCTTCACTCCATCATTGGTCACTGGTCATTACACAGAGCTGCTGATGAGCAGATACTGTCTGAATGGTGGACTATATTAGTATATTCTTTATGGACAACCCATGAAAAGTTTTGTCCAATCAGACGAAAGACATGTCTTTTAAACATCATTTGTAAAATGTAATTAATATAAATGCCCCAACTACCCCCCCCCCCCCCCCCCCCCCGCCTCTTTTTCTGACCTGCCCCGATGCAACGCCACCGGGCAAGCAACACAATTTTGAGGACAGTGCTAGGTACCCCGCTCTGATGAATTGGAAGCCCATGGGGCCCTGAGTGGTCCAGCAGAAAAAGCTGCTGTCACTATGACCAGAGGATTGCTAGTTCGTGCTTGTTCAAATCCTAGTAGCCATTGGCAGCCAGAGCCCAGAGAGAGTGCAACTAGCCCTGCTCTCTCCAAGGTTTTAGAGCGTTGGTTGCCCGGCCTTTAGAAGAAGGCTGTAGATGCAGATGAGCCTGGAAAGGAGTTTAAAAATGCAGAAAGGTGTGCGGTTCTCCCGCTGGTAAAACAGAGCATTTTCATGTTCCACTGTATAATACTGTAGCTCCACACTGCAGAACCTCAACTAACGGGACTAATGTCCGTTAATGGGGCCTTAAGCCCACCAGATGGCACTCTGAACACCGTGGTAAAAAAAAAAAGACTCTGAGCTGGATAGGGATTAAAATAGCCGATGCCCGATCCATTCAAATATGCCTGGATCGGCCCCGGTCCCGATCGACTGGATCAGATCGGTACATCCCTATCTCAAACCCATTTCCTCTTTTTCCATCCGTCTCCCCATCCCCAGGGATAAACCTGGACGGCTGACATTTCCTCTGGGGATGAAGTTATCTCCAAGGTCAGGCGTGTTTCTGGAGGGATATCGTTATCATTAGGCTGACCTGCTCCGTAAAGGTGGGCTTCTGTGGTGGTGCCGGCGGTGCAGGAGCATCCTCAATCAAACCCGGAGTGAGTCATCGCTGCCTCGTGCGTCACACACGCCTGGCTTCAGCAAGCAGCACACACTCGTCAGCGTGTTTGCTTCTACTCACTCACCCTCCCAACACCGCAGCCCAAATCACTCATGCAGCTGGTGGCGTGCAGACCAGAATGAGTGTCCAGGCTGGACTCTGCTGTAACGGTCTTAACGGTCTTATTGCGACTTATTGTATAGCCAAGCAAGGTGCATGTAGGATCTCCAAAAAGACAAAGTTAAAGATGAAAAATTCATCCAAATTAGTGCATCAAAAGTTTGAGCACCGCAAGATGTTTGAGATCTCAGATAACTTCCACAAAGGGCTGAGACCTTCGGTAGCTTGTTAGGGCTATGGATTGTTCATATTCGTGATTGTTATGAAAAGCCAGGTGATGCAAACTGCTTGGAGGATTGCTAGAAAGTAGGGGTGCAATGACCCATCAACTTATATAGACTAAAATACAAAAAAAAAAAATAATACAACAAAAATTGATGGTAACTAGTTTAATAGTCGACTAGTTGGTAATGTCATCACGTGTGCTTCTCGCGCTAAGAAAGTTTAACCATAACAGTGTGAAATACAGTCTTCCAATCAGCTAGCTAGTTACGCAAAAACTCACGCCCTTCAACAAAACGAGCCAATCAGCTTACTGGTTACCTTTGTGCATTAATAATCAATTATTTATGTCAGTATCGAAATAGTCCTGCATCCTCACTTACAAAAGTCAGCGTTAGGAACATCTAAACAAGCCTGAAGCATTTTGGAAACCAGTCCTGTGGGCTGATGAAGTTAACCCCTTAACCCCAAAAAGGCTTATTGCACACTAAGATGTATTACTCACTAACTACAGGGACATCTGTACCAACTGGAGGTGTTTTTCTTTGGTAGTAGAAGTTTATAATAACATCTACTGCCCGCTGGTGGTCCATACGTGTTTTGAGGGGTTAACATTCACAGTGAGCGAAGGTATGAAAAGAACACCTTTCCAACTGTTAAGCACCGGGGTGGGCTGATCATGCTTCAGGCTTGTGTTGCAGCCAGTGGTAAATGGGAACATTTCAGTGGTAGAGGGAAGAATGGATGTCATTCGCTCTCCAAGTATGTTCCACCACACCAACAATATCTGGTCAGGGGTGGTCCTATGGTGGCCACGTTTTGTTCTGACGGAGGGGGCTGATAAGTTGTGCAGCAATTGCAACTGTGCTGCCTAAGCCTGCAATGTGTAGCAATCCTTACCTTAACCCGGCTGATGTTGACCCCGCTCATGCTCCCGCTGCGGTCAATAAGGAAGATGAACTCTCCCTGGACTCTCCGCAGGTCAGAGGTCATGGACTGCAGGTCTGGGCAGAAGTTCAGCATGACCACAGGGTTGTGGAGGATGTCCTTGTGGAGCCTTTTATGGATGATATCCACCTACACAGGGCAGAAAACCAGTGGGATAGGTGCAGAAGTGAAGCTTCTTGGCTTCCATTAGCTGAAGCAGTGCTTAGCAGTCTAAATGCTAAAACGCCTATTTAATGCAAAGTATTTCTCAGGTTTCTTGTTGCTCGGAGTTTGATGATGCTGTCCTAATATTTGGAGTGTTCTGTGCGAAAGAATGCCACAGAATTCTCATAAAAAAGGATGAAACTATTGAATAATTCAATTCTTCCGAGCCAACAAAGTAGCAATTACCCTTTCAGGAGATTACGTTCTTTGTCAGTAAATTACATTTAGGTGTTTATGTATTCTAATGCAGCTGAAATGGGCTAAATGAAAATCCAGTTAAATGAATGTGCGCAGGATTCGCCATACTCCATTATTAATGGATCTCATATCCCGGCAAATTAGCGCACGCTCCTGCTCTCGTCCTCTGATATCCAAACCTCTTTCTTTCTTCTTTCCCTTCCTCGCAGTTCTGAAGCTTTAATTGTTGGTGCAAACATGTCAGAAAGGGAAAAAAAGAGGTGCTCAAGACCTCTTCTACCACCCCGTAGGTAGAAACGCCAAGACCACTCCGCCGAAGACCTCAGGTGGTTTCCATAGAAACCCCTTTTCATTGCCCATCATTTTTGCAGCTGAATGTTCTCGGCCTCTTGCTGAGGAATAACGGTCATTTAAGGATCTAATTGCAAACCTGCCTTTGTGCGAATACTGGCAAGGAGAACACATCTGCCCTAACATTCCTTGCAAATTCACACTGCATTTCACACAAGACCAAAAACTAAAAACACACGCATGGAAGAAGACTGTTTTTGATCAGTTTGGGCAGCGTATGAAGGGTTGGGCTCCAAAAAAAGCCATTTTTATGTGTTTTTATTGCGAGTATGAGAACAAGAACTCTTTGAAATAACACTTAGTCTGAGCATAGTCTATGTCAGAATTACAGACAAACAATCTGACGTGATTAACAGCACATAAGGGGCCCTATTTTAGGGCGAGCCATCAACCGCATACCGCATAGCTTGATTTAAGGCATGTCGGTGTGTCTTTACTATCATAACAATGGGAAAGGTTCACCTTGCGTGGCTCGAAAAGTCATGTACTGGGTCTCTTAATTAATCAGGGGTGTTTTTTTGGGGGTCACGCACAGTAATAAACCAATCAGCACGTCTCTCGCCGCCCCCTTTAAGAGCCAGGTGCGGTCTGTCTGACCTTGGCGGGTTGCTATTTCCGTGGTGTAAAGTGTGGGGAGGTGTACGAGCGTGCACGCACCTGTGTTGACAATTCACTACCAAGATAGCAACGAACGTCTGACTGTTGACATCTGCCTAGGCTATTTTCAGTCAGTGGAGACCACCATTGAGACCACCACGCCCATCGCGAGCAGCATTGCTATTTAAACGCTGCAGACGGAAGTCGTGATAATAGACTGTTGGCGGGGTGTAAGATAGCAGTGAGCATCGCGGCACGCCTTGCACAGGGTGTAAGATGGGGCACAAATAGGTCGGTAGAACTGATTTTACTGAGCACTTCTGTCACAGGTGCGTCACTCCAACAAACAAGATGCAGGAAGTGTGCATTAGCTGGAGCTCTACATGAGTATAGCTTTGCTCAGTTCCTGTAGCGTTCAGAAACACTCTCCTGCTGGTGCATTACTCAACGCTCGAGTAATGAACTCATCAGATAAGCTTCTAATTATCAGCTCATTATCGATGTACTACATCAAATAATCATCAGCTCATTATAGACGTTAGGTCTGCTGCTTTCTCCCTCTGCTGTAAGTCGTTTGTCAGCTTTCAGACTACAGCTCCAAGGCCTAAGGTCCTGTTCTGACCTGCTGTTTCTATAGTTCATCATCGCAGAAGCTGGACATTAATTAATTGCCTGGCTCTTTTACTTTTTTTTCCCCTCATCCTGACCTTATCTCCTTCTCTCTGCCCTGCCCCACCCCCCTCTTCTCTCTCTCTCTTACTTTCTTTTCATTGCTGGAGTCCTTCTTGGTGGCTTTTATGTAGTCGCTCCTGCCCTTCAGATGTTCGTCATACTCCTCCAGTGTCATGTCCCCGTCTTCAATTAGCACATGGGGAAGATGCGGTTCTGTAGATGGCAAACAGAACATCTGGAGATCAGAGCAATTTCAGGCTCTCACCAAAACATGTAATTACAGTGATAGTTCAGAAATCCTATTTATATTAAAACATATTTTTTATTGTACTGGTGGGTGCGACTGTAGTAAAGGTCATGTGTATAAGGTGAGTTATCTGGTGTTATTCTTTCACTGGTATGATTAGCTAGCTGGCCAACCTTTATGATGAGCTCATATTATATATAATTTTATATATATATAACTATAAATTTAACCTAAAACATTAGATTTTCACTCAAGTCACTCTGCAAGTCACTCGGAATAACAGCATCTGGTAAATGCCTTAAATTTAAATGTTAGTGATGTTACAAAAATCCAATCAAATAAGACTATAATAGAAAATGAGGTTGTTTATTTATTGAGGAATATGATCCAATATTCCACTATATGTGAGCATCAAAAGTATTAAAAACTTTTAAGCTTAGCAGAACATTAAATTGGGGTCCACTTTTGCCACCCTACACCTCTACACCGGCCGCAGGTTCAGTCTAACGAGCCCAGGTGAACAGACTGAAAAGGCCTGCTCAGTCAATACACGGGGGGAGCGAACCAGGAGAGAGCACAGACTGAGCTGCCAGAGACTAGACGTGAATTCTGTACGTGTGTTGAGACTATTAGAGCTGTTGTTTGGGTGGAGGGTGAGGGTGGTGGAGGGTGAGTTGAAATAAAGGTTGGTGAGTCACTTGAGCCATGTGTTTGTGTTGTCTCTGAGCCTCGGTCCATACCCTCTTCCCAGGGGATCGCCACACTACTTTTATGAAAATCTGCTGTTCCATACAAATCATGTAGCGATTGTGTCATTTCAACAGTCCCTTTTCTGTGCACGTTTTTGCAAAATGGTAGCAGGTTTATCCGTAGCTTTTTCTTCTTTTGCTTGCTTGGATAGCAATGAACAACAGCACTGTCTGGAGTCACAGCAGTTCACCGTGCATGAACACCTGCAAACATGGAGCCGTTCTCTGAGGAGAAGGTTTTTTCAGCCATGCAGGCGAGAAGACGAACCGATCAGGCAACCCCATGCGTCGCGACAGACTCTGCAGCGGTCCGGTTAACTAAAGCTAAAATCCACCTGTTTAGTGGATAAAGCCTCATATCTGAGAGCACAGAGTCAAGGGAATGGTCTTGGGAGTCTTTCCCAGTGTTTTCAGGCCTATTTAGTAGACTGGCTCATCCAGGTTTGCTAGCTTTCCGTCATACCCTCACTGAACTTAGCATTTCTCAGTGAACCACTCAGTGAACTTCCAAAGGTTTCGGTGCCTGGATTCCAGATGTTTCTGTGAACTGCAGCAATTCATTAGCTTCTTTTCTCTTCAGCTTTCAGCAGTCTGTAAAAGGAGAGCTCTGGGTTCCTGCTGAATTAGTTTTATACAATCAATCGCACAACAGCTCTTTCCCATTTTTTTGTGTTTTTGCAAAAAACGCTAACACTGCCACTCAGTCTGCATGGCCACAGTGACTCCCGCCACCTGTGATGTCACGTTCATACCCTCTATTAAAGTGTAATGCTAATGAATAGCAAGATCTGATGCTCAAATTGTGCATAAATACTGCCAAAGCAACGTATCGACTACGATTGATGAGGCCTGCTTGGCTATTTTCCCAAGGGTTCCCAAAAGTGAGCCGTTAGCTCGCACGTAGCAAATGTCGTATTTTAGCTCTTTAACAGCCTTGTTATTCAGTGAATCCAGTGATATTAAGAAGAAATCTGTACACATGGAACAAAAAACATGTCAGCCATGTGGAGCTGTGGTCAATGGCTTTTGAACCCTTGATCTGTTGCTGCTGCTGCTGCTCCAGCAATCAATCGACCGGCTGATGCAGGTCAGCCAGTGATGAGAGAATCCGGACAAAGCAGAGGAAAGAGCTGGAAAGAGCCTGCAGGATGAGTTACCATGTCATTGTGCGAGAATATTAGCTCCATTATTAGCACTGTGCGCACACATGCTGGGAGGAGGGTGGCATGGGGAACCGGGAGCAGATTGCTTGTGGATGTCTAAAGTATAAGAATACTTTCCGTTTGGGTCATGGTTTATCCTGGCAAAGGCCTTCAAGTCCTGCAGAGCAAAACTGAAGTATAAAAGGAGTATTTTAGTAAAAAGCTGCAGTTTTGTGATACTGTTATAGACCAGAGGTACTCGATAGGCAGACTCCGGTCCGGGTCCAGACCTAAATGAATTCTAATGCAAATTTTGTTCACCAAATAAATCGCGGAGAGAAAACTTTTCTATACCAGCAGTGATTTAATAGTCATTTAGACTCAGAGCACCAATGTCTTATCATCCAAAAAACACTAATTACGCTAAGCAACAACTTGGTAAGGGTAGCATTGGCTCAGTTGGCTCAGATTTCGAAAGAAGCAATGAATGAGCCAGTGTCCGGATACTTTTGTCCCTTTTTTGAGGACTATTCTTTGGTACTTTGTGGGATGCATAGAATGTATATTACTCTTCAACCGGGTGGAATTTGGTAAGTGGACCTGTTAGATATATACTGAGTACCCCTGTTATAGACAATGTCCGATCCAGATAAGGGGAAAATTGGATTTTCAAGTGTACTTATCCTGTAAACAAGGGGTTTGTCGGCCCTGGGGACCAGAGGGGGGGTTGCTCAGAAGTGGCCTTAAAAACGTCTTATGAGTTACTTACTAAAATTCTGTCAAATGATCATTTTTCAGTTTATTCAGTCTACTTTGGGTTCAATTCCTTGGAACATTATTTGAAGCTAAGTTGCTCTGGATAAGAAGAAGTCTCAGACATGCTGGATTGGTTTCTGCTTCACTGGCTGCTGGTCAGTCTTGAGGAGGGATGGCCTGAACAGGCAGATTTATTTCTCCCATTTCTCTGAGACAAGAGATGGAGGTCAGTGTGAGCGAGGTCTGGGAGTGAAGAGTGTAATAAAGGGAGGAAAGAAGGTGGGAGGGGGGGTCTCAGAGCTCGGAGCTGCCGGAGGACGTCTGAGCGGCAGCCCACACCAGGCAGCAGTGAGGGAGGTTATGGAGCGAGGAATGATGTTTCAATAGTTTCTGATCTAATAAACAGCCCACACTCGGCGGGGGTGTGCAGAAGCATTAAGGCACATTAAGGGGAAGCCTTAAGGCTGGCTGGATTCGAGAGGCTCTGTTGTGCCGTTAACACACAGCGTAGAGAACAGAGGGTCGGTGTGTGTGTGTGTTTGTCTGTCTGTGTCCTCCCCAGGCTTGCCCCCAGTTCTGCCGGGCTCAGTAACGGCATGACGGCTTGTGTGACCACAGGTGGTAAGGAGTTTTAGAGCGCGGTGGGCTAGAATGCGTCACACGCTCTGCAGAGTACTACAGTGGTCCATGAGTACATGTGCATGAGGCGCTTCGCTGCCCCCGCAACATGTACTCACCATGACCTTGCGATATGGTCAATTATTTATAATAATTTATAAAGTAATTCATTTCAATTTATTCAAAAAATAGATATCCATTTGGACTGGCTCCCGATCCATTATTTCAGGATATTTCGGGTAGACTCACCACGACCCAGACCAGAGGAAAAAATTACATTAACAAATGATGGGACTGCACACTTAATTAGACTTGCTATTGTATGGTAACACACATCCCTTCCATGTGATGTCCTGGAGAGGCTTGAGGGTAATGCTGCGTCCAATTTACCTCGGAAGTGGGATGTCGGAGCTGGGAATGACGTCACACACAAGTAACATTCAGATAACTGTACAGACTTCGCCTAAAGAGTTCGGCACAACTGGTTTGACAATCCTTTACTGGTGTTTTATGGTGAATCTAACCAAATATGTCCCACCTTTTATGTTAGCATTGTCCCAGGTTAGCATTGTGCGTGATACCAGTTGATAACAACACATTATGCTGTAGTTTGCGTGTCCAACTATTAAGGAAAGACATGCACAGTTGGACAGTACTGTGTGTGTGACTGATTTTATGGGACACAAATAGATAGAAGTGCTAGTAATGTATAGCACTACTACTGGACAATGCTTGCTAACAATGCTAACCTGGGACATATTTTGGTTAGATTCACCATAAAATGGCAGTAAAGGACTGTCAAACCAGCTGTGGAAAACTGAAGACAGAAGTCTTTAGTTTTGCAGTAGTGCGATGTGGGGGAGAGTATGTACGGGTTGGGTAATTGGCTGTCCAAAAAAAATGGGTGAAAAATCTGATAAATTGAAAAGAAAATGCTAGCCTAGTCTCCTCACTTTTTGACAGGCCCAAAGACCCTCTTAGCTGCTGTGCCACTTGAGATCCAAGGTGCTATGCCAGTAGAGAGTCAGTCCTTTAGTGTCCATGTGGTTCCATCCTTCCGTATTGAAGACATAAGAAGAAACAAGCGGACCAAACAAGCCTCTTTCTTCTCTGGCAAGCTGAATAACACCATCTGTCTGCCAAGGTTGCAATCTTAGGCCATTTGGTTTTTGCCATACTTCTCCACAGCTGTGACAGCTGGATCTTGTACAGTAGACCTATCAAAACACTGAAGCCTTTTAAAGTAACTCCCTCTACCAGTCCTTCACCGATGATTACAAAGGGGGGGGGGTCCATCAATAGGATTGTGATGCAATTCTTAAATGGGCAATAGTAGCAAGATCCATGCAGTTTATCCATTCCGTAGATATACTTCCAAACCACTCCATCCAAGAGGGCCATATACTCTCCATCTAGGAGGGTCAATAGTGAGTCGGAAAAGGATACTGATGTCTGAAGAGGACAATTGCTGTGCCTGTATAGCACGAGCAGAGAAAGATGGTAGCAACAGCTGCAAAAAAGTGATGCAAGCCCCATTGCAAATTAGGTTCATTATCCAAATGTGCAAACTTTCTGTTGTTGGCAATGAACTAATCAAACGAGACCAATTTAAATAGCTCAGCACGACTAAAATGAGAATCAGGTGCAGAACATCAGCTGCAGAAGATCAGAACTTGGTTAGAAAGGATTCAGGAGGAGCCCGTCTTATTTAAACCTCAGGTATTTACAGCCTGGTTGTACCTTTTCTACCTGGATAGTATCTGGATCTAAAAAGTGTGACCAGATGAGATCCGATTTTGCGTGAGAAGCACAACATCCCGTATATCATTTCTGTTTTACTCCGTTTTACCTGCAAACAACTAGTTTTTATCAAAACTGCCGGGCTCCGGAGACTGTGAACAGTTACAGTCTGGTGAGGTATGGTGGAGGTTCTACAACACTGTGGAACAACAGATGGTTCTCACATTATTGTAACAGAAAATGTGACAGACCACAAGGGAACAAACTCTATAATCCCGCTCCCATCTACCGGTTAGTAATCATGATCACGAGCACTCACTTACACACACATGAGAAGATACAGAGAGCAAACAGGAAAGAGAAAAGCCAAGATCCACAGTAATAATGACTGGTATTTATGTTTCATTTTTCTTCTGACAGACGTATTTTCGCTTGCCTGAGGAAATCGGATCACAGAAAACGCATTGCATTCATGTTTGTATTAAATGTGGATGAGATCTATCTCTGACCACTTCCAAATCTGGTCCGATCCAATCACAATCCATCTAGAAAGTGCTTTTTTATGACATCTGAAGGTGATCCGGTCACCAGAAACGCATGGCAGTGCCAACATGCGTAAACAGCCTCTTAGGTTGGTTTGCTCTGATTCTTGAAGTGAGTGATGAAGATCATAATGGCCAGATCCAAAGAGCTCTCTGAGGCCTTCAGAAAGAAAGCTGAAGATGCAGATGAGTCCAGGAAGGGGTTTAAAAGATCTCAGAACAATTTGAAATCAGCCGTTGTAATGTACATGTAAAAAAGTTGTGTAAAGAAGTCTCAAACAATCCTAGAATGGCATTATGGGAAACTACAGGTAGCTCTTACCACAGCTGAAGTCAAAGTATAGCATCTACCGTCCGAAAGAAACCTGACTAGTCTGATTTTAATGGGACGTATGCAAGGAGGAAACCTTAGCCGTCTGAAACATCAGGGCAAGACTAGAGAACAGCTAGACACAGACCAGGACTTCTGGCATGGTCGTTCTTCTGCCCAATTTGGAAGGCCAATTACCCATTGTCCATTACCCTCGTTCATGTGAACTTCCCATCACTAGCAATGCTCCCAACTTTAGAGGTGGTGAAGGCCAGCACATGTCTCCTCCGACACAAGTCTAGCCATCCACCACCTCTTTACCAACTGCCGATGATGCAGCATCGCTAGGAGTGATGTGGGGTGGAAGAGCCATCACTACACCCTTGAAAGAACAAGGCCAATTGTGCTCTTTCTGACTCCGGCTGCTGATGGCAAGCAGCAAGACCTGGGATTCACCCAGCAACCCAGTGTCCTTCCAGGGGTGTCTTTACTTTTTCACACAGCTGCATGTGCATATAAATGTGTGTCTACACGTGTGGTACACACCACTTGGGTAGATGATGATCTCCACAGGGCAGTCGTAGGTGTACTTGTCCGCCAGGGTGACCACGATGCTGGTAGCGGAGCGCGCTGACGGGTCGGCATCGGCCCGGATGGCGTGAGAGGGGCTCTCCACTCCTGCACACAAACACACCGTTAAACCTGCAGCATGTGATGTGATGTTGTCACCTGTGTGTTTTCGGTTTCCCTCTCATCTGTCTTTCCTTTCTGGCTGATTCTGTGTGATCGACAGGGAGCTCTGACTGACCTGCCAGCAGATACGGCCCTCTGATCTCCAGCTGGAAGTTGAATTCGTAGTCGATGGAGTTAATGGACTCCTCCTCCAATAGCCAGGCCAGACACAGCTGGCTGCTCAGAGACTGGATCTGCTCATGAGAACCTAGAGTGCAGTGGTGTCTGTCTCTCCTGAGTCAAAGAGCAAAGAACGAAAGGAAAACAATTCACATACCAGCATAACCCACTAGCAAGATCCCCCTCGATCACCTGATGATACCAGTGCTGCCTGGAAGGGTGAAGGCTAGCAAGCAATTACTCAATTACAAGAACCGTGAAGCGCTACAGTGTCCGACTGCTGTTTACATAACAGTGCTCAACTGCTCAACATGTTGCAGGACAATGGTAACTGTCAGTTCTGTAGCATCAGATAACCCCTAGGAGGTGCTATAGGGGGGCGAGGTAGACACTGCCCACTTCTTGGGTCTGATTTTGTGATTCTAGAAGCTAAGACATGGCTGATGGAAGAATCCTTGCTGCCGAAAAGTCTGGAAAGTCTCTTACTTCCTGCTTGCGCTTGGAGAGAAGGCCTGCTCCTCTTTAATGGAACGCTGGACCCTGGGGCTGC
This sequence comes from Salminus brasiliensis, assembly GCF_030463535.1. Taxonomy (NCBI): domain Eukaryota; kingdom Metazoa; phylum Chordata; class Actinopteri; order Characiformes; family Bryconidae; genus Salminus; species Salminus brasiliensis. The sequence continues at coordinate 31,888,218 of NC_132891.1, read as the reverse complement.
AGACGGGAGGCGAGGTGACCCGGATGCCCCCATTGGGAAGGGTGGACAGCTCAGAGGACGTGCTGACCAACACGTTAACCGTCTCCAGAGGGGGAATGACCCCCAGGTTCACCACGAGCACCCTCCGCTCCAAATCCTCATCTAGCAGCACCTGACCTGCGGCACAATCACAAATCCAATCAGGCCCCTTTCCCCCACGTTCAGCCCTCACAATCAACCTGTTCCATTACCTGTGATGAGGGAATGAAGTGGAGTCAGTGCCATGGACATACAGACCGCGCCTTATACTTTGAGGCCTTATATATGAGGGAAACAATATCCTTGTATACCAGCACTCATAACCTGACCTTATGATACTTATGATGCTATCCTCAAACCCTCCTAAGTAAGCACTCACATTCATAAGCTCCCTGGATTAATAATTACTCACCTTGCATGTTTAAGGTGGTAGTAACTTCAGGCCCCTGCAGATGGCGCTGCACAAGGACGATCAGGCTATGAATGTGTGACGGGATTCATCGATTGAGAGGTGGTGCAGTGCAGTGACTGTCTTGTGGGATGTGTGGACAATGGGTCGCAAAGCAGATGTTAAGGATTGGCAGAAAGGAGTGATTGCATGTGGGCGTGGCCAAAGACTCTGGTGTGAAGGAATTAGCTGAATCTGCCGGTGTATGGGAGTGTACATACAGTCATACAGGTCTACCAGCAGTGGCAAAAATCCCAGTCTACAGGAAATTCACAGAATTGTGCCTAAAAGACCATCAACATAAGGAGCAGAGTGGCACGCAAGAAGCCTTTGCTCGAGAATGAGGAGAATTTATAGCCCAAACCATAAGTGTTCATGGCCTGATTTTCCTAGTGCAATGCCATGTAGCCTTAAACACACAAGGTGACTTACTGTTTGTGCAGGGATATTATAATTGTCATTCTTAACAGCGCCCCCTTGTGGATAATCTTTAGCAATGTTAACGTGTGTTGAGTGAGTTATAATCAAATACAATCCCAAGATTTCATAAAAAAATTAATCTGGAACAATTTACATATATAAAAATGTACTGCTAACTAGTCCACACAATATTTTCCAGTATTTCACAATATCTTTAATATTGAAAGTCTTAATAATTCAGACCCATATTCAAATGTCAAAACATATATAATATAATAATCAGATCAAATATAACAAACTAGAAAAACCTATTTGCTTGTTTGTCTCCAGTAGATTGGATTATTGGATTAGTCTTTTTACAGGCCAGAACATCCATAACACAAATGCAGCACAAATAATCCTGAATGTTAACCAGGAGGTTTGATCACATCACTCCAACATTTAGGTCCTTGCGCTGGCTCCAGTGTAGCTACAAACCACTGAACGGACTTGCTGACCTGTTTTCTAGACCCCATTGAGACCTAGTCACTTCATGTGACTAGTATCTGGATTTTGATCCAGATCTCTGATAAGATTTTAGCCACATGCATTTACACTGGCTAGTCTAATGCATCTTTGGTCAGTCAGACTGAAACCTGATTGCCTTGTAGGCCAAAATATGCAAATCTGCTTAATTTGCAGCAGTTATTACTGGTGTTTCAGTTGTACTGGGAGGTATTGGAATGTGTACTTGCAGAAATGGTTTAAGTGATCAGATTTGTATCTGTCTTGGACCTCAATGCCTGCTGCCACCAAATATTGCTTCAGGTCTTTTGCAGTCACTCTAGTTTTTGACGTCCTACCTCCTTAGGAATTTGGTGGAAGCCGGTAATAACCTCCTCTTTCTGCCACGTCCAGGTAGCGTAGCCAGTGTTCCTTTTACTTTTGAACTTTTTATACCATGCAGTCAAACCTCATAGTCAACAAACCCCTAGCCAGTCCAGGTATTTGATGATTTTTTGGGCCTTGATTCGGAATATCCATTTATTACCCTAATACTCAAAGTGGATGAAGTGATCAGGTGTAAATGGGGTCTCAAATCACTAGAGTCTGGTCAGTTAGGAGTGCCTGGAGCCAGAACAAGCCATGTTGAAATTCCAGATGTAGTCAGAGTTGCAGATTGTACCTGCACTGTCCATCTTTCTTTGCCTGTTTGCTTATGCTTTTATTTAGATATGCAGTCAGTACAGTGCTAATTCATGGTATTGTAGTGAGCTTCCACACATTAGCCTCACAGCTCCAGCTGGAAAACTACTAAACAACCAAACTTCAGAAACTAAACATCTTTTGGCTCGATTGCCTTTAGGCTACACTGGGCAAGACTGTGTACATTTGGTTTTCCTCCGCTTTGGTAAAAACCGAAGGGAAAGCATGAAAGCCTCACCACTGCCGGTCTGTAGAGCTCCATTGGTGGCCGTGCAGCAGTCGAAGTAACAGTCATCGATTTTCGTCTTGTCTTTGATCTGCACCGTTATGATCTGACTGGATATCATCGCCTCAAAGCCCACCACCACCGCACCCTCCTCCAGGGGGTAAATGAAGATACCTTCAATAAGGGAAACAGAAAAAGAGGAATGCTTACATAACACACACTAAAAAAAACTTGAAAACATGCATCTGTAGGCACAGAAATACAGAGAGAGGACCTACAGAGAGACCATTCAGGTCCAGAAAGTCCAACTGTCTGGCCAGGCAGGCAGGCATGTACACAAGCATCTTTAGTACTTAGTCAAAGCACCTTTTTGTGGTTATGACCTGCGGCAAACGTGATGCATAGCCAGACACCAGCTTCTGGCAGCGTTCCTGAGGACTCTTAGCCCATTCCTCATGGACAGTGTCCTTCAGATCACTAATATTCTTGGGCTTGCTGCTGCAACCACCTTCCTTATATCCCACCAAAGATTCTCTATGGGGTTTAAGTCAGGTGACTGTGATGGACACTCCAGAATCTTCCAGGACTTCTTCTGAAACCAAGCCTTGGAGGACTCTGAGGTGTGCTTGGGGTCCTTGTCCTGTTGAAAGGTCCAATGAGGAAGCCCAAGCAAGGATTTCTCCTAGAATTCCCTGATACTTGACTGAATCCATCTAGCCCTGAGGAAGCAAAGCAGCCCCAGACCATCACTAAGCCACCACCAAAACTCTTATTTATCTGGTTCTCAGCAGTATGGAGCTGAATATTCTTCTGCTTTTGGGTCAGTAGAGGTGTACAGGTATTCGCCTTACTGTGCACACTGAAAACTCAGTGCCTGCTGCCTCCAAATCTTGCTTAGGGTCTTTTGCAGTCACTCGAGTTTTTGACCACCTACCTCCTCAGGAATCTGATGGAAGCCGGGGATAACCTCTTCTTTCTGCCATGTCCAGGTGGCGTAGCCAGTGTTCCTTTTTATATCATGAGGTCAAATGTCACAGTCAACAAACCCATAGCGAGTTTTTTTTTATCTCAAGCACTCCTACCACTTATGAAGGCATAAGATGTTCTCTTATGAGGAATTTTCCTTTAAGATACATTTTGCTAATAAAAAAATAAAAAAAACAAGGAGCTGAATAATTGAATAATTGAATAATTTCTATTGCAACTATAGAGCATCATCCTCTGGTCTCTGGTCTCTTGAACACTCTCAAGTCTGAAGAACAAAGCTGAGAACAGTGGAGGTAAAGTCTAGCTCTGCCGACACTAGACTGCTGTGAGCTGATTATTTCCTTTCCTTTCTGTGGTCACAGAGGCGAATCTGTCTTCATTTCAAAATCAATGGTTGCATCTCAAACCTAAGAAAATTGTTCTCCACCTTCTCCTCTCTACTTAATCCCCTCTACCTCCCACACCTTCTCCTGCTGCCAATGAGTTCATGACATACAACGAACAGAAGGATGACATCCGTGATTCTCTCAATCATCTGGCAATGGCAGAGCCATCCCACACACAACAGCCAGACTCTGCCAACCTTGAAATCACTCAATGAGGATGAAAGTGATGAAATCTCAGAATTACCAGCAAAAATACTGCAAACCTTAGACACACATCTCCACAGCACAGGTACCATATCCTTCTCCACAGCATTCCTCCTGGCACAGCTATCTTCTCATCTTCACAGAAGAACAACCTTACTGACAAAGCAGTGTGGAGAGAAGCCTGGGTGAACCTTGTTCTCATCTTATGTTAGAATCCAGCCCACCACGTAACTTGGAAAGGTTCTCACTCAGTTCTCCATAGGGTTAGTTCTTGGTCCACTTCTATTCTTCAAGTATAGCAGTGCAGTGATAATCCCACATGGCTTTTCCTACTCACTTATAATGCTGAAGATACCCAGCTCTACTTCACTTCTTCTCCAATCTCCTCCCAAATCTCACTATATATGATATGATGCTACTGCTAAAACATCTCTTTCATCACTTAAAATGGAGTCTTGACAAGACAGAACGGATCTACCCATCTGCAAGGAGTTGTCCAGCACTAGACCTCTCTATCACTACTGACTCTCTTACTGGCTAGCAATAACACAAGGCTAAAAACCTTGGAGTGATTCTTTAGACCACTGTCATTTCTCCAAACACGTTATATTCCTACAGTAGATAGAATGAGCTTCAGTTTGAAGTATTTTGGTCTCTCAATATTCATAGAGATGAGAGCCTGGTCTTGTGTGACTGGAAACAACTGCTTGGCGGCCTTGCAAAGATGGCCGGAGAAGGACTTTGTTGAACTTTGTTGAACTTCACAACTGCAGAGGCTCTAGCCATGTCCTTACTTGATTACTAAAATGACCCATTTGCTTCCTTCATACGTCATTCCTCCACAGTTAAGCATAAGCAGACTGCTGTTGCTCATCAGTACCTCCTGAAGGTCCCCCAAGTGACATTTCTACTGTAATCACTTCATTGACTCAGTGTGACAACAGGAATATAAAGAACCTTTAATCAGGCAGTGAAGTTTCCTTTTAAACAGTGATAAGCGCAAAGCTTCTGGGAGTGCGCATCACAGACAATCTGACATGGACTACACACACACCACCTTCCTTGTCAAGAGGACACAGCAGCATCTTTACTTCCTGAGACGGATGAGGAGAGCAAACCTCCCACCTCCAAAACAATTGAGGCTTATTTATCTGGTTTGGAGCGGACTGTTCTTGTGCTTTTGGGTCAGTAGAGGTGTACAGGCATATGCCTTACTGTGTACACTGAAAACTCTTGACTGAGGTCTTTTGCAGTCACCTGATAACCTCCTCTTTCTGCCACGTCCAGGTAGCGTAGCCAGTGTTCCTTTTACTTTTGAACTTTTTATACCATGCAGTCAAACATCACAGTCAACAAACCCCTAGCCATTTTTTTTATCTCAAGCACACCTGATGCAACTTCCTCACAACTTTCCACAGAGGCACTATCGAGCCAGATCCTCACTTCCGTCCATTCAAGATGTGTACCAGTCATGCTGCCTCGGCAGAGCCCTCAAGATAGTCAGAGAATCCCACCCACCCTGTCCATAACCTGTTCAGCCTCCTGTCCTTTGGCAAACGCTACCGCTGTGTGCAGTGTAAGAATGTCAGATTTAACAAGAGCTTCTTCCCACAAGCCATCAGATTACTAAACACCCACTAACACAACAAAAAAGAAATATAGGAGTGATTACAAGCAGGACTACAGTAAAGTAATCCTCCCAACCCGGATCATTTAAGCATCCAAATAGTTCTTACTGAAGAACCCTCGAAGTATCCTTGAAGTGTGCACTAGTGTCTTCATATAGACTTCATATACACGGTTGAGATTCTCAGCTGTACGAAGTCATCCTCCCGCACTCCCACCTTCGGAGGAACAGTGCACCCCAGATTCAGAAATACTGGTATGCCATCAAAGCTTCAGAATCCTTCCTTCCAGCTGTTTTCGTGAACAGGAATGGCATTCAGGTAGTTATCCCTCGTCTTGAAAAAGGGAATACGTGCCTCTACTGACACCAGTTGAAACCAGTTTGGAGTACAGTGTTGTCTTGGGTGATTCTGTGAAGTCCTGTAAGCAAATGTATGCAGATTTGATGTTCTGGGGCCTCACTGGAGATAGGGCCACATCAAACAACCCAGTGCTTTCTCTGAAGTGTGCATTTGTGTGTCACAGGCTAATACTGAAATGCTAGCATGGGTGACAGCGCTGAGCTTTCCCCAGACAGAAGGAGGGTGGCAGAGGAACGTCTGCCGTCTGCCATGAATGCCTTTGTGGCTGCTCGCCGCGTTGCTCAGGCCCAGGCTGCTCATTCATGTGTGTCTTAAAGTGTCTGCTTGTCAGCGAGAGGAATACGAGTCAGAATGGATGATGAAGGAATAGGCTGGTGTTTGGAAATTGGGAAATCGGGTCCTCAACAACACTGACAATTCAGTCCCCAAAACTGGGCCTGAGAACCACTGGTGTACCGTATGTTAATAGGTGCAGTTGACATCATACCACATACTTTACAGCGGTCAGTGACTTAAAACACTGGCCTATGCTCTATGAAATGTCCCCTGAATCCCGTCTGAGACGCAATAGACGACTCTCACCTTCGATGGGATGGTCCTCTATGTTTTCATATGTCATGGAGGCTGTCATGGCCAGGGTATAACCACGGACACAGGAAGTGATGTCCGAGACGCTGAGCGGCAGGGCGCTGCGCTTGGCCTTGTTGATCAGGCCTGGCATTGCTGCAGACTGGCAGGGCTTCTGGCACACACACTGTTGAGTGAAGTCTCTGAAAATACACCAGCAAGACAGATTCAGTCACAAACACTATCCCAAAAACATAAAAATACGTATTAAATATATTATGTTGTCAGTACTGTACTGGTATTGTAAGAAACTACATAGAAACTCATATTCATATCATCATTTATAATAATTATTATTAAAAGGTCCCCAAAAAGTATTTCTGACAGTTTTTAATTGCAAGTTATTTGGCTATGGCTAAAAGGGATACAGTGTTAAATATTACTACTGTTACCACTACTGTTTCCAATACTAGTTCTACTACTACTACTGTTACCAATACTGTACTACTACTATTACTGTTACCACTACTGTTTCCAATACTAGTACTAGTGCTAGGATACAGAAGGTGGGAGTGCAGAAGGATGACTTCCGCACTTCCGCACTAGTACTACTACTGTTACTACTACTGTTTGCAATACTAGTACTGAAACTAGTACCACTACTGTTACTACTGCTGTTTCCAATACTAGTACTGAAACTAGTACTACTACTGTTACTACTGCTGTTTCCAATACTAGTACTTAAACTAGTACTACTACTGTTTGCAATACTAGTACTGAAACTAGTACCACTACTGTTACTACTGCTGTTTCCAATACTAGTACTGAAACTAGTACTACTACTGTTACTATCGCTGTTTCCAATACTAGTACTGAAACTAGTACCACTACTGTTACTACTGCTGTTTCCAATACTAGTACTTAAACTAGTACTACTACTGTTTCCAATACTAGTACTGAAACTAGTACTACTACTGTTACTACTGCTGTTTCCAATACTAGTACTTCAACTAGTACTACTACTGTTTCCAATACTAGTACTGAAACTAGTACTACTACTGTTACTACTGCTGTTTCCAATACTAGTACTTCAACTAGTACTACTACTGTTTCCAATACTAGTACTGAAACTAGTACCACTACTGTTACTACTGCTGTTTCCAATACTAGTACTTCAACTAGTACTACTACTGTTTCCAATACTAGTACTGAAACTAGTACCACTACTGTTACTACTGCTGTTTCCAATACTAGTACTCAAACTAGTACTACTACTGTTGCTTTCAATACTAGTACTGATACTAGTACTAATACTGTTACCTCAGTTTCTACTGCTACTGTTATCAATATTGTTCTACTACTACTACTGTTTCCAATACCACTTTACCACTACTAGCATACTGTTATTACTACTACTGTTACTAATACTACTAATATTACTATGACTACTATTACTACTGTTGCTAATACTAGTATGGGGTCTACTACTACTTTTACTATTAGAAATACTACTAATACCAGTACTATGACTGTATAGTGTATACTAGTAATTCTAATACTATTGTTATTACTAATACTAGTACTATTACTATTCTATTAGAATTAGTAGTAGTTCTATTAGAACTACTACTACTACTACTACTACAGCTACTACTACTACTACAGCTACTACTAATAATAATAATACTTCCTTAAATCTTATTTTAAATGTGATTTTAATATGGCACCAAAATGAGTTCCACTATTGCTGTTATTGAGTTAACAGGCCCTTTTTCAGTACTATACATAGAACCCTTTTAGCTAACAGTAAAAGGTTTATCTGTAGTCTGTAGCTAATGCACCATTGCTATCCTTTGGCTAGATCCAGACACCTACCAGACCGACCGACTCGCACGCATCAGTTCTACCCCTAGCCGGACTTACTGCAGTTGGACCATGTTAGCATAACATTATAATTAACATTAACATTATCTATTAGCATTATGTTGTCAGTACTGTACTTTATGGGAAGATACTGCATAGTCAATTATACGCATATAATCATATATAATCATGAATAACAATTTTTGTAACGTAATTGTAAATTATATTCATATCAAAAGGTCTCCAAACAGTATTTCTGACATCCACTTGAGTATTTTAGCTCAAAGGCATTAGGTGTTAAATATTACTACTATTACTAGTGTTAATACTAGTACTACTACTACAACTGTTACTACTACTAGTTACCAATATTGTCGACCAGTATAACCAACATGGCAAAGTGGACCAGTATAATCACCAGGACAAAGCTGGTTTAGCACAACCAGCATGACAAAATTGGTTAAGCAACATAACCAGCTTGATGACCAACTTGACAGAGCTAGTACACAAGCTAAATTTGAAATGCTAACGCATTACAGGCCAAACAGCTAAACTGCTGTACCAGCTTAACCAGTTGGTTTAGCAGAATAGGGTGTATTGTTACCTGGATGACCAGCCTTTCTACCACCTTGACTACGACTTGGACTAAAAGTAAAGTAAAAGTATGACCTGGATGACCAGCCTTTCTACCACCTTGACCATGACTTGGACTAAAAGTAAAGTAAAAGTATGACCTGGATGACCAGCCTTTCTACCACCTTGACCACGACTTGGACTAAAAGTCTCCAAAGTTGGAAATACAAATTACAGAAGAGTACTTAAGTACTGTCCAGGCTTTCATGACAACTTCAGATACAAATAAAGCTGAGGTTTGGAAGCTGAGGTGTTGAAGGCCAGTAACAACTTAACACTCAAGTGTGTTTTGGACCTAAGGATGGCATAATGTTCTATTGTTGAAGCTGGCATGATGCCAACCCACTTTTTCATTCATGTTTTTTCTGCAATAAACCATTCAAGATTTCTGGCACGCCAATCGTCGACTCTTGCCCATAGCAAGTTCTGGGCAACCTCTGAGAAAGCAGCGCCATCAAAGTGAATCAGACTTCCTTGTGCATCAAAGGGGCCATATGGCTCACTGATACACGGAGACAGAATGGAGCAGTCTGGTGTTCCCTCAGTTCTTACCCACTTTTTTTTTGCATCACCGTGGTCAAAACTCTGGACACGTCTACTCACTTTTTTTTTACCATTTGTCTCATTATAGATTAACACTGCAGACTGACTGGAAACTTATCTCGGCGAACACATCAGGGATGAACAAGAGACACTAATAGCCTCCCTCCTCTGTCTCTATACTTCCTGTGAGGATGGCCTTTTGGACTTGATTACATGCTGCAAGGATTTATAGCTAATCACTCCCCGGCCACGAAGAAGGACATTACGGCTGAAGATGAAACATCTGTAGCGGCGCAAAAAATAGGACCATTCATCCAACCCGGCGGCCTATAATTCACAGACCCGCGTAGGAAACACAGTTTCATTAGGCATGGGCATGTTGTTGTGTTGTGACAGTGAGAGTGGACAGATGCAGTACATTAACCCTCCAAACAGGCCAGCCTGTGCCAAGACTGCCATCATGTGTCCAGAGCAACGGCTGCTCCAAACTAAACAGGTTCCCCCTAATCCGATTGCGGCCTTATGGAAGAAACGGCACAGCGGTCAGGGTGAGTGGATGGTAATTCATTTATGCCTGCTTGCGGGCCGAGTGCAGTGGCCAGAGCAGGCAAAATGGTCCTGTGAATCCAAGCTGATATAGCAGCCCAAAAGTATCCAGACACCCCAAGCAAAAAAGGCTTCTAAATAGAACCTAAAGGGGTTCCTTGGGCCTCGTCACAATAGTGGAACCCTTTTTGATGCTACATACACTCTTAAAAATAAAGATGCTACCAAGGGTTCTTGGAGCGATACCATGGAAGAGCCATGCTTGAGACGTGTGTGAGTAAAGAACCTTAAAATTGGTGAAGAACCTTTATGTGCACTTTCTAGAACTTTCAAAAGAGCATCTCTTTTACAGAAATGGTTCTTTATGGAAAGTAGCATCTTTATTTTTAAGAGTGTAGATCCATTCTCAAAAGCATCAGAACCACTTAAGCATTAAAATGGATTGTATCTAGAACTACCAGCTTTACTACAGAAACCAAGAACAACCCCCTTTTAAGGGTATACATTAAGGCTGCTGTCACAAGGGTGCAATTGTGGCTACGTAGCTTCCATTGAGAAACACTGCCAGTAGAATGGGACAGTGTGTAGTAGCCGTAGATGAGCCTAAGGTACCTGTGCCAAATAGCATGCATCAGCTAGAGAGGTATAAAGCCCCACAGCATCGGGCTGTAGAGCAGTGGAATTGCATTCTTTGCAGTTATGGAGCTCCATGATCATCCAGTGGAGCTCACTAACACTCTTGTTGTGGAAAAGCAATTAAGTTCTCACAGCAGGCCTCTAAAACTAAAACATGGTTGGTTTCCTTTTTCTCCCAATTTGGTGCTGCCAATTATTCCACCCTGGGTGGGTATCCCCCCAGCAGTAGCAATGCTCCAGATACTAGTGGGTTGGGACTTCACACGTCTCCTCCGATACATACGAAACCAGCCACTGATGCGGCATTGCCAGGCAACCAACAAGCTCGGAGGAAAGCGCCAGGTCCCCAGCTTCATAGGCGGCTTTACCCACCCAGAGAGAGCACGGCCGGTTGTGCTCTTTCAGACTCTGGCTGCTGATGGCTCGAAGTTGTCATGGCTCAGGATGGCTAGTGGCAGCGCCACAGCGACCCTCTATTTTAAGTGAGGTGTAGTGTACAACCTTCCCAGATGAGTAGACGCATTGCTGTATCAAGGTGTATGTAAATGTGTGTGTGTGGGGGGTGGGGGGGTGTTAATTCTCTTTGTAAATACTCTAGATTTCAGGAGAAACCTTGGATAAGCTGCTGTCTGCAAACTTTTGGACATACACGTATACCCCAATGTAAGTGTAATAAGAGTGTAAAGCTTCCTTGGCTGTATATATATTTCACAGACAGCTTTTCTTAAGTCATCAGCAGTCGTACGGTGACGTGGACGTCTGAATCCTGGGCGCTAGGAGGCCAGTGGTGCGCCAAATAGCCGCACCTAGTCCACAAAATTCAATTAGCTCTTTTGCTGATGAGATTACATTTTTGCGCTATCTCATGGAACCCAGAGAAAAAACGGAGCTCCAGACCTCCTCCACTCCCATGAGGGCCGGATGACCGAATCGTCCGTGAGGCCTGGAGGGAGAAACTAATGAGCGAGCGAGTAAGCACTGTAGCGTCAGGTGTGTTTTTTCGCCATGCCTTTAAGGTAAAGCCTGGTTGATTTACATATTCATAAGATGCTCATATACAGAAATCTTTATATTCTTAAAGTGGTTCTCCGAGCGCAAGGCATAATCTAGTCTTTGGATGTTGTTTATTATGGAGTGAAATATTCACTGTGGGGTACAGAATCCAGCAGAACTCCAGCTCTGAGTGATATATTAGGAAATCTTTCTGTGCTATTCTTCAGAGTCTCATCGTTTAGCTTTCCATTAAAAGGAGCCTTTTAAAGGAACCAAGGTCTGTGTTGTACTTTAGATAGCCCGTTTAACCTTCCTGTAGCTTTGCATAGGAGCACTGTCTCAAGCAGCTTCAGGAGGGCTCTTGAAGAATGGTTTAGAAGATGCTCCACATAGGCTGAGGCCTTGTCGCTTGCTGAAAACTACTTGTTTGGAGGGGCATTTCAAAAAGGTCTTACATTTGTCTTGTATTTTCTCTTTTGGATTTATGCCCATTTTCCAATCTCTCCGAATCACCCGGGCTATCTTTGTTACCTCTGTTTTGATTTGCTATCCTGTATGCTACCTTGTTCAACAAGAAATCTGTGCTGAAACACACTGAATTAGAGACTGCCCAGCTATTCCTTTATTTTTTACATATATGACTAAAGTGTACGCCAAGAAATCTGCAACATTTGCACATATTGTTGCGGGATACTTATTTTATCACGGTACATATTTTACCATTTATAAGGTGCTCCCGTCCACTGGTGGCGCTGTTTTGCCCAATACACACAACCCAGCCTGTCATGTATTCGAAGATGAATTGACGAAAAGAAAAACAGCGGCGGCGGAAACGGTGAGAATTCTACCTAACCACATTCTACTGTGGCTAAGGTTAGGGTTAAGCTGGGTTTAGGTAAGGGTTAAGTTTAGTTTAAGGGCTAGGTTAAGTTTAGGTTAGATTATGGTTAGGGTTAGGTTAAGTTTAGTTTCTGGTAAGGGTTAAGGTTAAGGACTTAGACGTAGGTTTAGGTGTAGTAGGTAGAGTCCAGGTTTAGGTTGAGGTGTAGTAGGTTAAGTTCAGGTTTAGGTTGAGGTGTGGTAGGTTAGGTTTAGGTTCTTAGGTGTAGTAGGTTAGAATTAGGTTTAGGTGTAGTAGGATCAGTTTAGGTTAGGCTGAGGTTAGAATTAGGTTTAGGTGTAGCAGGTTAAGTTTAGGTAAGGCTGAGGTTAGAATTAGGTTTAGGTGTAGTATGTTGAGTTTAGGTTTACGTGTAGTAGGCTAAGTTTAGGTTAGGCTGAGGTTAGAATTAGGTTTAGGTGTAGCAGGTTAAGTTTAGGTGTAGCAGGTTAAGTTTAGGTAAGGCTGAGGTTAGAATTAGGTTTAGGTGTAGTATGTTAAGTTTAGGTTTACGTGTAGTAGGTTAAGTTTAGGTTAGGCTGAGGTTAGAATTAGGTTTAGGTCTAGTAAGTTAGGTTTAGGTGTAGTAGGTTAAGTATAGGTAAGGCTGAGGTTAGAATTAGGTTTAGGTGTAATATGTTAAGTTTAGGTTTACGTGTAGTAGGTTAAGTTTAGGTTAGGCTGAGGTTAGAATTAGGTTTGGGTGTAGTATGTTAAGTTTAGGTGTAGTAGGTTAAGTTTAGGTAAGGCTGAGGTTAGAATTAGGTTTAGGTGTAATATGTTAAGTGGGATGGCCTTGATTTGAGGCTAATAATGTAGAAGGTCAACAACTGCAGATTTCTAGCAGGTTAATGCTAGGAAGGCTAGGAAGCAGAATTTCCAGCATAGTTATGCGGGAATTCCCAAAGGGTGCAAGACGTTAGAGTGATGCATGCTGGGTAGTGTAGTGTGAGAACATTGATGGGCTTAAAAAACACAAAAAGGATACAATCCTTGCAAATTCTGCTTAACCAATGAGGCAGAGGGATGCGGTGCTGCGCTATAGAACGTTACGTTATGAACAAGTAACATATTAAAGGACCCATATCCTACATTTTCTTCTTGCATTTGCCTTTTTCAACTTGGATGGTCACTTTTTTGAAGGTTTGTATGAAAGTATGTACCAAAACACAGTGGTAGTCAATTTTTGGGGCAGTCAATAAGGTCTGTGTCAATAGGCAGGATATATGGATATATGCAAATGCGTTAGTATTTGTGACATCATAAAAATGAGATATTCAAAACATAAAATATTACGAATAGCTGCTTTAATCAATGCTTTAAAAACTGCTTATCTCTGCTTATACTTTTTTTAAGTATCGAGATAGGTTTGCATAATAGGATCATGAAGAAAAGAGGCGAGATCGGCCACCCCTGCTCAATCCTGGCAACCCAGGTAAGAAGCATATCAGAGCACTGGAAATAAACCACCCCCGCTGCCTGCCACTGTTCTTGCAGGGAGATGGGCAACACCACAGGAGGCGTCACGGACACGGCAGCCACCTGTTGATGCACAGAGCTCCGCTGCTGCTGGGCTTCAACCCTGCTACTTTCCCCTACCCTGATATCTGGGATCACTCCTGCTGTGACTGCTTCGCCGGATAGCTGCCCATGTGCAAGAATGTGCAAGGGCTGATCGGCTTGCCTGATTGATTGCTGTCAAGACATCGGTGGTCTGCACCTTCCTTCTGCACCTGCCTACTTCTTCCCACTTCTTTCCTCCCACCAAAAAGCCAAGAGGCGAACGGACAACTGATCCACAGCCATGGACTTGTGCAACAACATGGAAAGCAGTGGTCTTACCTTACATTGGGTCAGTTAGGCTGTCTCTGGTCACTTCTCTTTGAACACCTGTCGGATTGTGAAGGAGCAGCATGAAAAGCAGCCTCTCTCTCTCGCTCTCTCTCACTCTGTCGGTCAGTGGCGTCCGTGTGAATGGCGTAGAGGAAACATCAGCTTGTCACAGGTGGCTGAAACTCTAAATTGAAGCACTCTAGCGCTCACTGATGGACAAAACACCAGGGAGGGAGAGAGAGGAGGAGAGAGGGAGGGAGGAAGAGAGACTGTGTGAGTGAGTGAGTGAGAGAGAGAGAGAGAGAGAGAGAAAGAGAGAGAGAGAGAGAGACAGAGAGAGAGACAGCAGCTGCAGGCTTACACTAACGCAGTCAGTCGGCACAGCAACATGTGGTTATAAAAAGTAGCTCATGCTGCTGCCTCTGCCTCTGCCTCTGCTGCTGCCGTGGCTGGACTTGGGGGGCTGCAAGAGGGAGGAGAGAGGGATGCGTGGGGAGCAGAGGAGAGAAGGATGATTGTCTGTCCACCCGTCCCTCCCTCCCTCCCTCCCTTCTCCAGCAACCCCATCACCCCTCCACCCCTCCCCTCAATCAGTGACGATGGAGCCTATTCATGTGTCCTTTTTTGATAGTCCTTGGTGGGGGGAGGAGGGGGTTTAGAGTCTAAATGAAATGCAGCAGCATGCGTGAGGAGAGAGAGAGAGAGAGAGAGAGAGAGAGAGAGAGAGAGAGAGAGAGGGATGGGCACTGATGGAGGAAAACATAAACATAAAGCATGCCTGGATCTGGCCTCCAAAGACAGCCAACCTCCCGTCTGATCTCTCTCTCTCTCTCTCTCTCTCTCCCTCTGTCTCTCTGTTTCTCTCACACCCCTTCTCTCCCTTGTTTACTCCTCACTCCCCCATCTCTCTATTTTGCTATTTTTCTTACTTCTCTCTCTACCAGTTCTCTCTTTCCTTATTTTCTCTCTTTTCATTGTTTTATTTTTCCTCCTGTTTCCCCTCACTTCTCCATTCCTTCTTTCCCATTTCTATTTTTTTATTCTCTCTCTTTTCCCATTCAGTCTTTCCATTCTCTTTTCTCCATTACTTGTTTTCATATTCCCTCTGTTCCATTAATTTTCTCTTTTCCAATTCTCACTTTCTCCATTCCCTTTCTCTCTTTCCCCATTCTCTTTCTCTCTTTCCCCATTCCCATTCTCTCATTCCCATTCTCTCATTCCCCATTCCCTTTCTCTCTTTCCCCATTCCCTTTCTCTCTTTCCCCATTCCTATTCTCTCTTTCCCCATTCCCTTTCTCTCTTTCCCCATTCCCTTTCTCTCTTTCTCCATTCCCATTCTCACTTTCTCCATTCCCATTCTCACTTTCTCCATTCCCATTCTCTCTTTCCCCATTCCCTTTCTCTTTTCTCCATTCCCTTTCTCTTTCTCCATTCTCTTTTCCCATTTCCCATTCTCTCTTTCCCCATTCCCTTTCTCTTTTCTCCATTCCCTTTCTCTTTCTCCATTCTCTTTTCCCATTTCCCATTCTCTCTTTCTCCATTCCCATTCCCTTTCCCCTTTCCCTTTCTCTCTTTCCACATTCCTATTCTCTCATTCCCATTCTCTCTTTCCCCATTACCATTCTTTCTTTCTCCATTCCCATTCCCATTTTTTTATTCTCTCTCTTTTCCCATTCAATCTTTCCATTCTCTTTTCTCCATTACTTGTTTTCATATTCCCTCTGTTCCATTAATTTTCTCTTTTCCAATTCTCACTTTCTCCATTCCCTTTCTCTCTTTCCCCATTCTTTTTCTCTCTTTCCCCATTCCCATTCTCTCATTCCCCATTCCCTTTCTCTCTTTTCCCATTCTCTTTCTCTCTTTCCCCATTCCCTTTCTCTCTTTCCCCATTCCCTTTCTCTCTTTCCCCATTCCCATTCTCTCATTCCCGTTCTCTCTTTCCCCATTCCCTTTCTCTCTTTCTCCATTCCCATTCTCACTTTCTCCATTCCCATTCTCACTTTCTCCATTCCCATTCTCTCTTTCCCCATTCCCTTTCTCTTTTCTCCATTCCCTTTCTCTTTCTCCATTCTCTTTTCCCATTTCCCATTCTCTCTTTCTCCATTCCCATTCCCTTTCCCCTTTCCCTTTCTCTCTTTCCACATTCATATTCTCTCATTCCCATTCTCTCTTTCCCCATTACCATTCTTTCTTTCCACATTCCTATTCCTTTTCTCTTTTCTCCATTCCCTTTTTCCATTCCCATTCTCTCATTCCCCATTCCCATTCTCTCTTTCCCTATTCCCATTCTTTCTTTCCCTATTCCCATTCTTTCTTTCCCCATTCCCATTCTCTCTTTCCCCATTCCCATTCTCACTTTCTCCATTCCCATTCCTTTTCTCTTTTCCCATTCCCTTTCCCTTTTCCCATTCTCTCTTTCTCCATTCCCGTTCCCTTTTCCCATTCTCTCATTCCCCATTCCCATTCTCTCATTCCCCATTCCTATTCTCTCTTTCCCCATTCCCATTCTTTCTTTCCCCATTCCCATTCTCACTTTCTCCATTCCCATTCCTTTTCTCTTTTCCCATTCTCTCTTTCTCCATCCCCGTTCCCTTTCCCCATTCCCATTCTCTCTTTACCCATTACCATTCTCACTTTTTCCATTCCCATTCTCTCTTTTTCCATTTCTTTTCTCTTTTCTCCATTCCCATTCTCTTTTCCCATTACCTTTCCCTTTTCCCATTCTCTCTTTTCCCATTTCTTTTCTCTTTTCTCCATTCCCATTCTCTTTTCCCGTTCCTATTCCCCATTCCCATTCTCTTTCTCCATTTCCATTCTCTCTTTCCCCATTTCAATTCTCTCTTTTCCCATTCCCATTCTTTCTTTCCCCATTCCCATTCTCACTTTCTCCATTCCCATTCTTTTTCTCTTTTCCCATTCTCTCTTTCTCCATCCCCGTTCCCTTTCCCCATTCCCATTCTCTCTTTCCCCATTACCATTCTCACTTTCCCCATTCCCATTCTCTTTTCCCATTTCTTTTCTCTTTTCTCCATTCCCATTCTCTTTTCCCATTACCTTTCCCTTTTCCCATTCTCACTTTCTCCATTCCCATTCTCTCTTTTCCCATTTCCATTCTCTCATTCCCCATTCCCATTCTCTCTTTCCCCATTTCCATTCTCTCTTTTCTCATTCCCATTCTCTCTTTCCCCATTTCCATTCTCTCTTTTCCCATTCCCTTTCCCTTTTCCCATTCTCACTTTCTCCATTCCCATTCTCTCTTTTCACATTTCTTTTCTCCATTCCCATTCTCTTTTCCCGTTCCCTTTCCCCATTCCCATTCTCTCTTTCTCCGTTCCCATTCTTTCCTCATTCCCATTCTCTCTTTCCCCATTTCCATTCTCTCTTTCCCCATTCCCATTCTCTCTTTCCCCATTTCCATTCTCACTTTCTCCATTCCCATTCTCTCTTTTCCCATTCCCATTCTCTCTTTTCCCATTTCCATTCTCTCTTTCCCCATTTCCATTCTCTCTTTCCCCATTCCCATTCTTTCTTTCCCCATTCCCATTCTCACTTTCTCCATTCCCATTCTTTTTCTCTTTTCCCATTCTCTCTTTCTCCATCCCCGTTCCCTTTCCCCAATCCCATTCTCTCTTTCCCCATTACCATTCTCACTTTCTCCATTCCCATTCTCTCTTTTCCCATTTCTTTTCTCTTTTCTCCATTCCCATTCTCTTTTCCCATTACCTTTCCCTTTTCCCATTCTCTCTTTTCCCATTTCTATTCTCTTTTTTCCCATTCCCTTTCCCCATTCTCACTTTCTCCATTCCCATTCTCTCTTTTCCCATTTCCATTCTCTCATTCCCCATTCCCATTCTCTCTTTCCCCATTTCCATTCTCTCTTTTCTCATTCCCATTCTCTCTTTCCCCATTCCCATTCTCTCTTTCCCCATTCCCTTTCCCTTTTCCCATTCTCACTTTCTCCATTCCCATTCTCTCTTTTCACATTTCTTTTCTCCATTCCCATTCTCTTTTCCCGTTCCCTTTCCCCATTCCCATTCTCTCTTTCTCCGTTCCCATTCTTTCCTCATTCCCATTCTCTCTTTCCCCATTTCCATTCTCTCTTTCCCCATTCCCATTCTCTCTTTCCCCATTTCCTTTCTCACTTTCTCCATTCCCATTCTCTCTTTTCACATTTCTTTTCTCCATTCCCATTCTCTTTTCCCGTTCCCTTTCCCCATTCCCATTCTCTCTTTCTCCGTTCCCATTCTTTCCTCATTCCCATTCTCTCTTTCCCCATTTCCATTCTCTCTTTCCCCATTCCCATTCTCTCTTTCCCCATTTCCATTCTCAATTTCTCCATTCCCATTCTCTCTTTTCACATTTCTTTTCTCCATTCCCATTCTCTTTTCCCGTTCCCTTTCCTCATTCCCATTCTCTCTTTCCCCATTTCCATTCTCTCTTTCCCCATTCCCATTCTCTCTTTCCCCATTTCCATTCTCACTTTCTCCATTCCCATTCTCTCTTTCCCCATTCCCATTCTCTCTTTCCCTATTTCCATTCTCACTTTCTCCATTCCCATTCTCTCTTTTCCCATTTCCATTCTCTCTTTCCCCATTTCCATCCTCTCTTTCCCCATTCCCATTCTCTTTTCCCATTCCTTTTCTCTTTTATCATTCCCCTCTTTCCCCATTCCCCATTCTTCTTTTCCCTTTCTTTCATTTTACCATTCTCTTTTTCTCCCTTTACTCTCTCTCTCCTTTGTATTCTTTGCTCCTCCACTTCTCTCTCTCTCTCCCCCTGCCTTTCTGCATTCCTCTTTCTCTCTCTCTCTCTCTATTTACCCCCCCCCCCCCTTCATTTTTGCGACTGTGGCTCGTCTGATCCATCTGTTTTTGCAGAGGAGGTAACCATGACAATCAATATGGAGCCTCTAGAGCTTCTTAAAGACAACAGGTTGGTGTGTGTGTGTGTGTATGGCAGGAGGTTCGGCTTCCACAATTCAATTAAATGTCTCTCTCTCTCTCTCTCTCTCTCTCTCTCTCCCTGTCTCTGCTCCGCTCATAATCACATCTGTGTGTCATTCTTCACTGTGTTTTTATCCAGGGTAATAAATAAGCGCCTTGATCAGACAGGAGGTTACTGTGAGAGTGTGAACAGCAGTCCTGCGTACGGCTGCCTTCCCTTTCCAGCGGATCCGAGCTCCTCATCTGTGACTACGTGATTTGGTACAGAACAGCTGTCAAATGAAGCATTTCTCCCTCTTCCCCGAAGGTGTTTGAATCCGATCAGAACCCGTTTCTCAGAGGACCATCTGATTGGGGCCTGAAGCGCAGGACAATCAGAAGTAGGTGTAGAGCAGGGAGGCCTGTGGAGAGCCGTAGTCCAGGTCTACCTGAAAAAAAGACAGTCCCAATTAAGCTCTAAATGCTGGCCAATACAGAGAGACAGTGAGGGAGGTTTTCAGTGGCGGGACAGCGAGGTATCAGACCTCATTAATTTGACATCTTTGTTCGCACTAAATTTGAAGGGCCAAATCACATCTGCTCTGTGTTTGAAGAAATTCCTAAAGAAATGTCTGAGTGCGGCCACAAGAGGGCGCTGCCACAGTGTTACAGCAAAATAAAAAGCTTAAAAGTACATTTTAAAGAAACCAAGAACTCAAAGCAAAGAAGTGGGTGTGGCCGAATAATGTGCCCTTTTTACAAAGAGCTCGAACGCCCAAATCCGATCTTTTTAATCAAATCTGAATCGGAATTTCGGTCTCAATTTGGGCCACTTTCATATGTGGTACTGAAATCCGAAACATATCCGATATGCGGCATTGACACTCAGTCTGAACAGACAGATCAGAATTTTCGTGCGACTTTTACGTCACTCCAACTCAATATTCCTCGTAACTGCGAGATGCGGGAAAATGGACGACAGCAGTGTGCAGTTTAGGAGCATGAGCTGTACATTAAAAAGGTAGTGCGGACAACCTCAAAAAACATCGGATTCAGGGGGAAAATCGGGTTTTTCTGCAGCGTGAACGTAGCCTGAGTGAACACTGTCCACAGTTTTACATCAGTCAATCATTCAGTAAACGTTAAATCGTCAATCTGACCATAACAACTGAATTTGTCTCATAACAACTGAATTAGGAGAGATGAGCTGGTTAGCATTAGTTTAGTTAGCAGGATAACAGTCTGCTCTCCACCGAACAGTCAAGTCTGACTGAGAGAAAGCCCACTTGAGGTTGTGATCTGTAGCCTGTTCGCTAAGCTAACCTTCGCTTAGCTACCTCGGCTACAGAGCCACCGAGAACCACTCAGACAACTCTCTGAGAAGTTCTAACTGCTGAGCTACAGACACAGGTGTTCATGATGCTGATGTTCAAGACACTGATGTTAGGTTATGTCATGCTTAGAGTCATATCCAGTGTCGGGAGATTAGATGGATGGATAGATGGATCAATCAGGTAATGTGGGTACTGTGAGTTCTCCCCATGTCCACTTTGGTTTCTTCTGGGTGACCGGGTTTCAGGTGACCTGAAACACTTGAGTAGACTGGTCCCCTGTCCGGCGGGCACCCAGTGGTTCTGGGGTATGCTCTGAGCTCACCGCTCACCGTTGACCCTGACCAAGGAGAAGACGATATGAAGATCAGTCGGTTATGCCCGGGGATTAGAAGATACAATGGGTGCTTTGGGAATTCAACCCCTGAGGCAGAAAGGTCAAAAGCTCACCTAAACGCTGTGCCAACACACCTCGTCCAGCTAATCAGCTAATTAACCTCCCTGAGCTGAAGTGTTGACGGCAGGGCTACTCCAGTCCCACTAGGGACCATCCCATCGTATCTTCTGAGCTTCTGCTGAAACCAGCTGCTCCTAAGATTCTTGACACTGTAATATGTCTCTGTAACATCATTGGACCTCAGACATCAAATCTGTGGCCATGAGTGTAAGTGCAATTAAGACCACCTTCAAACAGTCAAGAGCTGGAATAAGGATTGAAATATTGAAGAAATCATTGGACACATGGCCAGCATACCCCCTCGACAGGGTGCCAGTCCATCGCAGACAACGACACCCACCCACTCACACCTAGAGCAACGAGCCCACAACCAGGCCCCTGGAGCTATGCGACATACACACCAACGGCTGCGCCAACGTGCCACCATATTAGCAAATTTTTTGGGGTAGTCAAAGCAGACTGCAAAGTTCTGGAGCTTCTGTCCATCTACCGGCCAGCATGGTCTTCTGGAAAAGGCACTTTCATACAGGGTCCAGATCTATGGGCCCAGCATCTTTGGGGGGTGGGGGGGTGGGGTGAGGGGGTTCATAAGAATTGTTAACAGTGCTGGTGAATGGAGACCAGACATCTGAAGAGGCCTAAAGCGCATAAATATGTGGCCTGAGGTCTGAGCACAGTGCCTTAATGGTGGAGGGGTACAATGCAGGGTGTTCTAAGGCAAAATAGTCTTTAAAAAAATAAACGTTTTTTTTTTTTTTTAGATTTACCACAATTTTACCACAATCAAAAAATCAATGGTTCATCAGTGGCAATGCAATTTAGTCCCAATTTAGCCACAATCCATGTCCAGGATGGATTTAATAAAATAAAAATCCAATTACAGAACGTAAACTCGGTGCTCCCAGCTTACATGGGTCCCGTTAAGGTGCCCCTGGCATCACGGGGTATCAGGGATGCAAAAACGTACTTTCAGAAGCAAAACAGACACGAAAAGCTGAAGCCAAAAATACACAGAAATGCATTTTTTGCCATTTTGATCATGTAGGAACGGAGTGTTGCTGCAGAAGGCAGCCCGGTCAGCTGAGGACAGAGCACGGACCCGTTCCACCGTGGAGCTGAGGCTGGAGAGGCGGAGTGAGGGGGAAAGCGGTCTGAATGAAAAGTGATAGAAGTCTTTTATTAAGTACCTAAAGTTCATTAGAAGGGATGGCTACTGACTCGTGGGCGCTTGCCGTTGACGAACAAGAAGCCACCTCCAAATCGGTAGCTAAATCAGTTGTTAACTCATATTGCATCATTCGTGCGCTGCTAACAGGTTAGCTGCGGCAGGAGCGGAGCACGGGCTGCGCTCCAATGTCAACTCTTGCGTCCTAACTAGGGCGCCGAGGTAGTGCGTACGGCTCTGACCGGTCTTTGCACCTGCGTGCTATCTTGAGTCGCCAGACTAATTCGTAAATAGTATGAATGGACGTTAGCTAGAACCCGTGTGGAGTGCTTAGTTGCTTAGTTGGCTCACAAATGTAGGTATTGGTGAGAATTTTTACGCACTACCTAAACAGCCAAGTCCTCGGGGACGGTTATTGGGCTACAGCCTTAGCCAACTCGCTTAGCTGCGCACCTGTTAGACCGCTCATAATCATTTCATAATTCACTCCAAAAACTGAACATTTCGTTGATATTTGTTAAGCTTGACTGCGTCTAAACTTGAAATGTGTGTGAAAATAAATATTTGTTTGTTTTTTTTGTTGTTGTTTTTGTTTTTTTAGATTTTATAAATATGCACACTATGTAGGTAGCTAGTGTGTTAGAACGTGGTTTTGGACGCAGCCCTAGTCCTGCAGTGTCAGTGGGGAATGTGGTGAACGTCCCCGTTGGGAATCCCTAAAACAACCCTAACGGTTTACTGTGGACTGTGGTAACTCTGAAGTTGAAGTAAAATAATAATAATAATAATAATACAATTAAAAAAAGTTAAAAACTCAATAATTAAATTTAATTTTTCAACATTATAGAAACTAACTGCAGCCACAGTCTGTTATTGCCATATGCCATTGCGTTAGTCATGATGACCCAGCAGGCAGGGCTGGACAGAATAACCTGCTTTAATAAGGCTTTACTTTCCCCTTCTGCAAACAGATTGGAGCGCTGCGGATTAGAGAAAGACGGGTCATACCAAGAGCCAATGGTAATCAGGTTTTGGGAATTGCGCGCACACACACACACACACACACACACATACTTGGGTAGTGTGGTATTACGTACCGGACACTTCTGTAAAGTAGTAGTAATAACTGCGTCCTCTTTGGTGGGCTGTAACTCGTGTGCGTTCGTTCTTTTTGTTCAGGAATGGCGAAACCTGGAGAAGACGGGGACAAATCTGATGAAGAAGAAAAAGGTGGGTGAATTTGTTCAAGATGCTAAATCTGAGTAAGGGTTTGGCCTTCATCATTTTTACTGATTTTAGTGTAATCATAACTTGTAGACTCATAACTCACTTCAATCAAAAATTTCCATCAGAATGGATTTTTAAAAGTTCGGAATTTCGTATTTTCTTGATTTCACCTTTCAGTGAAAGTCAGAGTGTAAAGATTTTATTCCAAATCATTTCTGTTGGTCCATTCATCCTGATTTTTGACAGTGTAAATAACAGCTTACAGACACAAATTCAAAAAAGGAGACCATCTAATGGGAAAATAAATAACTCAAATGTGCAGATATTGGACAAACTCAAGATGTGTTGGGAATGTCTTTTCCTCTAGACTCCAGTGCGCCCCCTGCTGACTGCTCTGAGCTAGAGGACAAAGCTGCACAGTCGCTCCTCAATAAACTTATCAGGAGCAATCTTGTCAACAACACGAACCAAGTGGAGGTTCTTCAGAGGGATCCAAATTCACCGCTGTACTCAGTCAAGACCTTCGAAGAGCTGCGTCTGTAAGTACGAATGTGGGGAAGGCCTGTCCGACGGTCAGAGCCCGTGCTGGTGTAGAGAACAGAGCTGATGCTGTCAAAAGTTTGCTTGTTACCTTATAATGATAATATATATATATATATATACATACATACATACATACACACATATATATATATATATATATATATATATATATATAACACCATGTTTGGGTATTGACAGAGATGAGACTGGTGACAGTCTAGGTCCAGTGTTTATTAGCACCGTTAGCCCAGCATCTCCCGTTCTAAGCTGAAGAAGCACACGACAGATGCCATTGATGCTGATCGACGGCATCTTCACCAACCTTTTCTTTTAGTGATTAAATAGTTTGACAGCATCAACTATTTTCGGTACACTGGCACTGAAACGTCAACCACTCTGATATAGAGGTCATTACACAGGCATGTCTCTGAGGCCTCTCTGTGTCCTTCTCTAACTACATACAGGCTACATAGCGCAGTCACAGTGTGTCACTTCATTTTCACTGTCCTTACAGGAAACCGCAGCTTCTCCAAGGGGTCTATGGAATGGGCTTCAACAGACCCTCCAAAATCCAGGAAAACGCCCTGCCTATGATGCTGGCCGAGCCGTGAGTACACGTGTAGTAGTCAGCAGGAACACTCCGAATCTGTTGCTGATTTCGAAGAGCTGACTGAGAATACTGATTACGCTGCCTTACTGACTGATATGATTGTAATAACTGTTATTACAGACACAGCTGTTTATCATGTGAAATCATACGGCACTCGTAACGGGTACTCATCTCAGCAGCCAATCACAAACAGCTGCTATTTGATGGGATATGTGACCTCTGTGTTTTTACGTGAGGGGCATGCAGGGCTCCGTATTTACTTAACAAGTTATTAGCACCTGTTAGATCAGCCATAACATTAATACCCCCTGACTAAGATTGAATAGGGCAGATCTTGTGCCGCCTCAACCAGTCCAACCATTCAAGCATGAACTCCACAAGACCACAAGCCTGAAGGCGTCCTGTGGTATCCGGCACCGAGACGTTAGCAGCAGATCCCGTAAGTCCTGTACGTTGTGAGGTGGGACCTCCATGGATTGTATCAGTGAGCCTTAGGTGCCCATAACCCTGTCCCCGGTTCACTGGTGGTCCTTTATTGGACTCCTTTTAGTAGGTACTGACCACCTGCCTGATGTTTTGGAGATGTTTTGACCATCCCGTAGTTTGGTTCTTGTCAAAGTGGCTCAGATTCTTACACTCGCCCATTTGTCCTGCTTTTAACTCCAACATCACCTTTGAGAACCGACTGCCTGATATGTCCACCCCATGACGCCACTGTAGATGCAGATAATCAGTGTTTTTCACATCCCCACGTGGTGTTAATGTTATGGCAAATCAACCAGAACATTAAAACCACAGATAGGTGGGGTGAATGACATTAATTGTGGGATTATCATAATAATAAAGATATTTACTCAGTAAATAGAGTTCACTCCCCATTAATGTCCTGCACTGTCTTCTCTCTCTCTCTCTCTCTCTCTCTCTCTCTCTCTCTCTCTCTCTCTCTCTCTCTCTTTCAGACCTCAGAACCTGATCGCTCAGTCTCAGTCCGGCACGGGTAAAACTGCTGCTTTTGTGCTGGCCATGCTGAGCCACGTCGACCCAGCAAACAAGTGGACACAGGTGTGTGAGTGTTATTGTACTGTAGAACCAAGTGGATTGAATTGGTGGGGTTGTCTCCAACTAAGTGGTTTCTTGACGGCATTTCCGACTCTTTGCAATCATCTTTATACATGTTAGAGTGCTCTCATATGGAGCGCCTTTGACATATGAGCAGAATCTGTTGAGAACATTACAAATAATTAGTCTTCTGGTGGGGCTCATGTATTGGCAAGAACCTGGCGATGCACGTCACAATACAGGGGTTAAAATATGTATTCTGCTGCTGTCCAATGTTCTGGGTGAATAGACCAGTAGAAATGCTCTAAATGACTAGGAAATAACTGTTATTTTACAATGACTTCCATTCAGTATTAAGACCATTTTTGCCTTCTCCTGTAAAATCACCATGTTTGAGATGCATGTTTTTCCATTGGACAGCAGGGTGTTTCTTTTGGGGCAGGGGGTTAAATCAAATTTTAGGAAAACTGTTTCATAAAATCTGGATAAACGTTTCCTTTTATGCCAGTCAGAACAGTGGGATCTGAAAACAGTGAAGTACAACCCTGCAATCAAGTGGTTGAAGTTTAAAAACAGCACAAAATAAACCACGGTCTGCCACCAATCCTTACATGTAAACTATTCATTAAAAAGCAGTATTTTTTGAGAATTTATACATTATTGCAAAACATAATATTGTGATAATTTGATATTTCCAACACTTGGAAGCATTTCTTTAAGACAGTTTGTACACAGTTCAGTAACTGTAACAGTAAAGTATGAATATTTGAATTACAAAAAAAGAAAAGTCATTGGAAAATGAGGAAATTGTCTATTAAATTATTTAAAACCTATTTTTGAAGCTGCTGTTCCCGGTATCATTAAGGCCAGTCTGTCCAACCAAATTCTAAATGAGGGGTGTTCAGGTAAATTTCTGGTGTATTGCTTTGCATATAGCCTAGGCAGACGTCAGCAATCAGACTTGAAATGCTATCTTGGCAGTGAATTGTCAACACGGGCACGTACAGCCCAACACTGCGTACACCCCCGCTTTACACCACTGAAATAGCAATCCAGTCAGACCACACCTGGCTCTTAAAGGGAGCAGCGAGTGACGCGCTGATTGGTTTATTGCACGTTGCGGCCAAAACACACCCATGAATAATTAAGAGACTCAGTACATGCCTTTTGCACGTTTCGAGCTGCACAAGGCGAAACTTTCCCACACTGACGCCCTAAATCAAGCTGAGCTGTGCACGGTTGACGACTCTCCTAAGATCGCCCCTAGTGTTGTAATAGATCCAGGGGAAACTGTCAGATATACCAACCAAGCTACCTACCTGACTGCCACACCAGCAAACCCAAACCGTATAGTGACCTGAAAGCTAACCTGTCTGCTTGTGTTGCTGTGTTTATGCTCTGCAGTGCCTGTGCATTTCTCCAACCTACGAGCTCGCCCTGCAGACGGGTAAAGTGGTGGAGCAGATGGGGAAGTTCTACCCTGAAGTGAAATTGGCGTACGCCATTCGAGGCAATAAGAGTAAGGGGTTTTAGGGGCTACACAAGCATTACTGATTCGAATTTAGTCGTTGAAATACGAGTAACGTCCTGTTCCCTTTCCGCAGTGGAGCGGGGCAGTAAGATTCAGGAACAGATAGTCATCGGCACTCCCGGCACCGTGCTGGACTGGTTCATAAAATTCAAGCTGATGGACCCCAAGAAGATTCGGGTGTTTGTGCTGGACGAAGCTGACGTCATGATAGCCACGCAAGGCCATCAGGACCAGAGCATCAGAATCCAGAGGTGAGAGGGTCTTCAGGTTTAGAGAAGCAGGACTGGGGTTGGATAGTCAGATGTAGTTTGAACTGGTACTGGTCAGTGTCTGGGGTATATACTATGGTAGTTGGTTGCTGAGGATGGACAAACCTCGGACTCGGTGACGGAGCGCTCAGCTTACAGGACTTAAAGGATCTGCTGCTGATGTCTTGTGGGCCAACAGCTTATTAGACAGATGGCCTTAATGTTTTGGCTCATTGGTGTATAAGTAAAAAAAAAAAAAAAAAGAATCACATGACACTAAAATCCATCAGGCTCTGAGTGATTCAGCGGTGTACTGCCCTACCACTATGGCCTGGGGGTTGCCATCAGTAGCCGGAGTCCGGGAGAGCACAGTTGACTCTCTCATTGCTAGTGCTAAGGGGAGGTACGAATGGGTGGGTTAACTGGCTGTACCACTTTGGGAGTTCCCTAATATGCATTCATGTGGTCCCACCAAACCATGTGGCCTGCAGAATGCTGCCCAAGGACTGTCAGATGCTGCTCTTCTCCGCCACCTTCGAGGACTCCGTGTGGAAGTTTGCTGAGCGGATCATTCCCGATCCCAACATCATCAAGCTGAAGAGAGAGGAGGAGACCCTGGACACCATTAAGCAGTATTATGTGCTGTGCAATAACAAAGAGGACAAATTTACTGCACTCTGTAACATCTATGGAGCAATCACCATCGCCCAGGCCATGATCTTCTGCCACGTGAGTCTGATCACTACCACCAGTTACTTTTTGGCTTAAGGGCCAGGAAAAAAAGCTCCCGTCACATTACGTCATTCTGTCTTTGTGCTACAGACTAGAAAGATAGCAGCCTGGCTGGCAGGGCAGATGTCCAAAGAGGGCCATCAGGTGGCACTGCTGAGCGGTGAAATGGTGGTGGAACAAAGAGCAGCCGTCATCGAGCGCTTTAGAGAAGGCAAAGAGAAAGTGCTGATAACGACGAATGTGTGTGCAAGAGGCAAGTACACCCACAGTTCACTGGGAGGCCTGAAAATGGTTTGTGTTGCTGTTCCTAAACTTCTTTATCCTTATCAAAAAGTCCATATCCTGGAAAATGGCATGTCTCACTATTTAGATTTTAAAATGAAAGCGTCCGAAAGGCTCATTTTGATTGAATAAAATTTTATGATTAAATTTATGAAGTCACAACAGCCAACATATGCAGTTATAGTCAAAATTACATTTTACATTTTTTACATTATAGTCAAATTTACTCAAATTTAGTTTCTATTGAAAAATAACTCCATGTCTACAGCAGTGGTTGTTGATCTACAACTGATCCTAATTTATTGCGAGTTCAGTGTGGCCTGTTTGGGGGGTTTAAGGACCACTGCTCTACAGAGAACACAATTCTGAATATTTTAATGCACTGTTTGCTTAATTTCATATAATATTGCAAAACGTAATGTGGCATTTACAAGTTATGGCAAATTTCATGTTATTGTTTTTCCTAAATATGTTAAATTTAGCACATAGTTATAAAAGCAGTTGTTCTCTAAGATCTGTTAGAAACCAAAGTCACAAGTTTGTTTTCCTGTAGAGGATTTGTTTGCTTATTTATTAATAATTTACTTGATCATTATCAATGAAGTCATTGATTAAGAAAGTTATTGACTAAAAAGGGTTTAAATTTATCTTTGTTTACTTTGTGTTACAACCTCCAGTGATGTAGATTACAATTAGAGGGGGACGATATGGTAAAAGTTTTATGGTATTTATATGATCTTCACGATATTTATCACAATACATGTAATCACAGACTAAATTCATCAATAGCAACAGACTCTTAAACACTACTATGTAGATACTCTCCCATGCAGTGATTTGTAGTCAGCATCTGCTGCTGCTGTGTTCTTTAAGCACTAACAATGTTTTACAAACATTTATATGAATGAAAAATTTACATTGATTTCCATTAAAAGTTACGAAGGTTTTACAAAGTTGCCCCTTCTGATGTTTCTTGTGGCCATCAGGCATTGATGTGGAGCAGGTGTCTGTGGTGATCAATTTTGACCTGCCACTGGACAAAGATGGAAACCCAGACAATGAGACGTACCTCCACAGGATAGGAAGGACGGGGCGCTTTGGCAAGCGGGGGCTCGCCATCAACATGGTGGAGAGTGACCACAGCATGAAAGTTCTCCATGCGATTGAGAAGCATTTCAGTAAGCCGCCTCATCCTCATCAATTTCATTACATTTTTAAAAAATCAAATTCAGGGTCGAATTTCGAATGAATTAATCATGATCTTCCTTCCACAGATAAGAAAATATTGAAGCTGGATACTGATGATCTTGATGAAATTGAAAAAATTGCCAACTGAAGTGGCGATGAGCTCCGAAGCACTCCACGATTACTCTCGTTTTCATTTACACAGTTACTTAAGTATCTTCTTGTTGACTAAGCATATTTAGTGCTCTGGTTTATTTTGGGCAAAAAAACAAACATGTTTACATGATGCTAAAGTAGGTTACTTTAACCTTCAAGTCATTTTAAACTTGAGCTTACTTTTTGCCAAATAGGCTTGATTCTTAGCCGATAGTGGCTAAGTTTGAGTTGCGTGTATGGTTGCACTTTTTTTTCCCTCCCTAAGTGTGTTTTACTCTGAAAATCAACAGATTCCCTGTTTGAGTTCTAATACGTGTGGCTGAGTGAAGCATATAAGCTAGTATAAAGTATACAAGTAGGTAAAGTTTGTAAGAGGATGTGCCTAAAGACTCTAGTCCACTTAAAGGACTTTAAATTAAATAAAAAGTCAGATGTGCTACAGAAAGCATATAGATACCAAAAAGCCCAACGAGGCAGAATCTCGAGCAAAGTTTGCACTTTAAGTGACTACTGAAGAAACCGATGTGAAAAGAGCAGGCTGTGACTTGCCACAAGCACTGTGATTCCTCCTCAAATGTACTGTGATTTAAAAAAAAAAAGCATTGTGAAGTATTGTAAACCCCACAGTTTTTGGTGGGGTTACAACTCTTGAGATTTCCAGAGGGCTACGCGAAAAGTTTACCAAGTTCTGCTTCCTTTTTGTTCAGATGACCAAAGGTTGGTTTGATTTTGTTTCTTGAAACAGTGGAAGGCATGTTCTGTTTAGAGGCTGAAGTTTTAAGCACTTTTACTGATTTAAAAACAGCCGTATTTGCAAAAGTACTTGAATAGTTAGGGATAACTAAGCATTATTATCATTAGTATTACTGAGCTTTGTTACTGAGCGTGCACTTTGAGTTGTTTGAGAATGCTGTGTTTGAGTGCAATTAATAAGTTAAAGACTAGCTAGCAGTATTGTTTTTCCTCTTCTGCTGCATTTATGGTTTTAGAGTTGTTTCTGGATATATGCAATAAAACTCCCAACCACATTCTCTCAACACATTTCCCTTATTTTACTCTGAATTGGTTTGAACAGTGTTTGAATTCTTCATTGTCTTTATGTTTAAAGTTTAGCCTCCTTCAGTTTGTGCAGGCAATTTCAATGCATCTACCCTAGGGTTGTTGAAGCAAGTGGTGAAGATCACCATGGCCAGATCCAAAGAGCTCTCTGAGGCCTTCAAGAAGAAGGTTGTAGATGCAGAGGAGTCTGGGAAGGGGTTTAAAAAGATCTCAGAACAATCAGAAATCAAACTGCCAACATGGCCAAGTCAGAAAGAAGTCCCGAACAGTGCTAAAATGTCATCACGGGATCTACAGGTAGCTCTTGACACTGTTCATCTCAAAGTATAGCATCTACCATCAGAAGAAAACCCTTGCTGTCAAAAAAACCTCAGGGCAAGACTCAAGATTCATCTATCCAAAGCACACTGTTCCAGACATCCAGACACAAACTTTGGTCTTGCTCTAATATTTTTGGAGGGGGGTTGACAGCAAGGGTCCTTTTTGCACATCTCCCACTACAGCCAAACTTGTGCAGTTCATTTCTGATAGTAGATATATTTTACATGTGATTTCTAAAAGACATTTCTTCAGGTCTTATGTGTTTGGTTATCTTACATCTCTCAATATTAAATATTAAATACACACAAACACTGGTTCTCATGGAGTGTCCTCATTTTTACACATGACAATAGCTCCCATTAGCTAACCTGAATCTGTTTTATTGTTGGTTTAAAATTTTACCCAGTTTATAATTACCCAACTTACTTGTTCATTCTTTCCACCTAACACATGTACTGCTCCAAACACTGGGAGGGTGAGGACTGACGCATGCCTCCTCTGACAACCAGCCACCATCTCTTTTGTAACATCATCAGACGACCGGCGCAATTGGAGCAATGCATCGGGTACCCAGCTCTGATGCTTTGGCTAGCATCACACTAAAGTGATGTTGGGGGAGAGAGACCGACCCATCCGGAGTGAGTAAGGCCAATTGTGCTCTCTCAGGCTCTGGCTGCTGATGGCAGGCAGCATGATCCGGGATTCAAAAGACCTACTGTATCTAATGCTGTTTCAGACAGTCTGTGTTTACAACGAGTTAAAGTAAATACTAGGGCTGCAGGATACTGGAAAAAACTTTTTTGGGTGATATATATTACGATATTAAAAAACAGTCATTTTCTCCAGGTTTCAGCTGAAGTTAATGATCTAAACGGATGATAATAATTAAGCACTCTGTGTACTCATAATTCGCGTTAAATAAATTGTAACAGGCAGATATAGTCTGCCCCTGCTAGATTATACGTTATATACTCATTTTTTTTTTTTTTACCCTTAATTTAGTAACGGTGAATGAGCATGTGTCCCAATACTTCTGTCTATATGGTGTATATCATGGAAAATGAGATCTATGCGTTTTCGTTTTGCATCAAGCATCTTGTGATGTGACTATTGCACAGGGTGCAGCCCTAGTAAATACTCTTTACTTGTTCATATTATTGTTACTAATAATAGAACCCTAATTATTCTATTATTAATAATTAATAGTAAACTCAAATTGAGGCTGTTTTTCTGACAGGGGTTGAGTCTACTTGTGGACTGTATTTTACCTTCAGTGGAAAATCTCTGTGTAGTCTAATCCCTGTCCTTAAAAAATCAGCCCTTAATGATCAGTTTTCAATCCGAGTCCATAGCACTGTCTTCAAGGCTGATGCATAAAACTGACTTATTGAAGATGCCGCATTGAGACAGGCTCGTGGTTAGATCAGTGAAGGTCTGTCGAGGAACCTCCATGGTCTCGATTACAGCATGTTCATACCGCTCTCCAGATTTGGCCTCTGCAGCGGCTATGACAGCCTGGAGCGTGTCTGTGGGCTGGAAATGGCACTCGAACCTTTGACCGAATGGAGTTCGAATAGCGAGCAGCAGATGTGAGTCACCAGCAACATCGACACTTGTCTCACTCCCAGAGTGTCCATGAGTCACCCTCCATGTGTCAGCTGCTGCAGTAGAACCACACTGTACCTCAGATGCCAGCCCCATCTCCGAGACGCTCCTGGAAGCAGTCCGAGGACAGAGACGGGTGATGTGCTGCTCTCTCTGGATCCGATGGTTGCGAAGGCTGCTGTCGGACAGGCTGAGCCTTGAGGCCTTTTCTTCCATGCGTCTGGTCAACACCTCAACTTCTGGCCTTTTCTCGATGGAAGGCAGGACCTTGTATTTATTGAGAGAGAGGACTGGAACATCTGGGGGCCTTTCGGCAAAGACTTCAGTGAGGACGTCCGGACTTGGCTTGATGTTCCGTCTGAGACCAGTTTGGGAGGAAACCACGGTGGATGTAGAAGAAGGAGGAGGAGGAGGAGGATGGGGTGAAAACATGTGGCCTTGATGAACAGCTTCGTCCACGGGCAGCGCCTGGGTCACCCTGGCTCTGGTGCGGCCTTTAGAGGATTTTGGTCTCGTCATATGCATGTTGCTCTCTGTGAACAGGATTACGATTATCACATTTATTTTCCTTCTGAGAACACTATGGTTGGTTTCCCAAGCCCAGATTAAGCCTAAGACTAGACCAAGTAGCAATTTAACCAGACCTATATGTCCAAAAGTTTGTAGACACCTGCTCATTCACCATTTCTCTGTCTGCTTGTATGGTTAAGTGTGGTTAATACAATGTAGTCAAAATGTCACATGCCAACGTCATGCTGATGTAAAATACCATTGTGAGGTATTGTGGCCAACACCTAACACCTGCTAAACTTCAGAATGTTAATGTCCACAAAACATGAATTTCTAACACTGCTAGACATTGAGATGTTGTCATGGTTTTAAGTAACCAATATGTCTAACTGATGGTGTTTTTTGGTGTAATTTTTCCCTTTTTCTCCCAATGTCGCTACTGCCGCCCATAATTCCCCTTGCAATAGTAATCCTCCCTACGCTAGGAGGTTAAGGACTTGTCTTCTTCAATACATGTAAAGCCAGCCACTGCCTCTTTTGGAACTTCCACCGATGCGGCAGGATCGGGGAGCCACCACACCAACTAACAGATGAGGGGAAAGAGCGCCATCTACCCTTAGCATGGCCAATTGTGCTTTTGTAGACTCCAGCTGCTCAGGATTCAAACTCGTGACCCCTGGGCCATAGTGGCAGTGCATTAAAGCCGCCAGGCCACTCAGAGCCCTTTCAGTGGTGGTTTCTGACAGATGTGACTTTGATTTCCAACCAACTTTCGAAACCTGTGCAACACAAGGTTTTCATTTTCAATTAAAATTTCCACAATCTTTTTGATGTCAAACTGACACCCCTTACCAACTGGGTGTACTGATGCTAGATAATTGGTCCTTGCACTCTTGCACACCTAACGTACTGGATAGAGCTCCATCACTCCAGAGAACATAGTTCCCTTGTTCCAGAGTGTCCTGTTTTATTTCCAGTGCCTTTCTATGGAGATTAAAGCTGTATATGTGCATCTGAACATCTCTGTCAGCAGTGGCTTCATCTTAAAGTTTGCACTAATTCACTGAGGGAGTGTCTGGACACTTTTGGACATATAGATAGTGTGTGAATAGACGCTCAGTAAAACAGCTGTAAAAAGAGCTTCAAGTTACAGTACGAGTGTCTTTCTACGAAACAGGTGCCAGGTTTCCACGCCAGGTATAGAATTCACAGTGAAAGTGACGGGGTGGTAGGTGGTTCCTGACAGGTGTTCCTATCCTATCTATTTTGCATGGCGGGGTTGGCCATAACAGACCCTATCTTACAGGAAAAAGCAACAATCTGAAAGTTGGTCCTTAAACCAAACAATGCAATGAATTATGGGTATTATTATTATGTCCGTTAGTGTACACTATTTGTACATTTACATTAAAGGCGTTTAGCAGACGTTCTTCTCTAGAGCAACTTACAACAGTGCGTCACAGTTTACACCATCAGCTAGTTTATACCGGCTAGGATGATTACTTATAAACTACTAATTGTGGTGCATTTTTGGGATTGTTGGGATAGTGCATTGCAAAACGGCGAAACCTTTTGGGCTAGTGCCCTATAAAGTGAACAGGGCACAGTTTCAGACACAACTACAGACTAAACAAGTGAGTGTGACGGGGTGGTAAGTCAGATGGATGCTCACAAAAATGATTAAACAAGTAAGATTTTTACACTTTGAATAAATATATCTTATGTAAACAGGGATACAACTATATAACCCTAAAAATAATACAAGTTTTGATAAATAATAGTTGATATTTTTATATTTTACTGGAACTGGAGTGTGGAAATGGCAATGAACTGATTTAAAAAAAATATAAAAAATAATGTGTTACTTTTTAAGAAGTAGTATTTTCTAATTTATCATGTATATAATAATTAGTATATGTATGTTTTTGGGCTAGTGAGAGCAAACTGCACCGTTTCGTAGCAGGACTCCCGGCTGTAGTTTCAGGGTCTGTAAATGAGCAGAAAACTTTAAAGTTACAACATCCAAAGTCACAAATCCAGCATAAAACTGTAGTTGAAGCTCTTGCTGCACAGAAACGGCCTGTTTTTAACAGGACAGGTGTGATATGATGACCAAATCTACTCAAAATAGTCCGCTATTAAAGTTCCAGCTATTAGCGCTAACGTTAGCTACCTACCAAGCTAGCTGTTCACCAAGCTAGCTGCCCACGTTTGGAGACCTGACTCCGTTAGCTAGCATTAGCAGCTACGTTGTAGCTAACAGACGTACACTGAGTTTCAAAAGAAACGTTTTCACGACATATTTCAATACCAACCCGACACCGTCAGCTTTACTCAGCTCGTTTTGTCCGAGGTTGGGATCATCCCGAGCGGAGACATTTCCACCCGCGTCACTCAGACTGCGGTTGCTAACGCAGTCGTGTTTCCTTGGCAACGCCTCTCCTGAGTAAACGCTGAGCTTCCGACCTCCAGCCCTGTAGCTCAGTCCTGCAGCTCAGTCCCTGCAGTCCTGCAGCCCTGTCCCTGCAGCTCAGTCCCTGTAGCTCAGTCCCTGCAGCTCAGTCCCTGTAGCTCAGTCCCTGCAGCTCAGTCCTGCAGCCCTGCAGCTCAGTCCCTGCAGCTCAGTCCTGCAGCCCTGCAGCTCAGTCCTGCAGCTCAGTCCTGCAGCCCTACAGCTCAGTCCCTGTAGCTCAGTCCCTGCAGCCCTGCAGCTCAGTCCTGCAGCTCAGTCCTGCAGCTCTGTCCCTGTAGCTCTGTCCCTGCAGCTCAGTCCCTGCAGCTCAGTCCCTGCAGCCCTGCAGCTCAGTCCTGCAGCTCAGTCCTGCAGCCCTACAGCTCAGTCCCTGTAGCTCAGTCCCTGCAGCCCTGCAGCTCAGTCCTGCAGCTCAGTCCTGCAGCTCTGTCCCTGTAGCTCTGTCCCTGCAGCTCAGTCCCTGCAGCCCTGCAGCTCAGTCCTGCAGCTCTGTCCCTGTAGCTCTGTCCCTGCAGCTCTGTCCCTGCAGCCCTGCAGCTCAGTCCTGCAGCTCAGTCCTGCAGCTCTGTCCCTGTAGCTCTGTCCCTGCAGCTCTGTCCCTGCAGCTCAGTCCCTGCAGCCCTGCAGCTCAGTCCTGCAGCTCAGTCCTGCAGCTCTGTCCCTGTAGCTCTGTCCCTGCAGCTCTGTCCCTGCAGCTCAGTCCCTGCAGCTCAGTCCCTGTAGCTCAGTCCTGCAGCTCAGTCCTGCAGCCCTGCAGCTCAGTCCCTACAGCTCAGTCCCTGTAGCTCAGTCCCTGCAGCTCAGTCCTGCAGCCCTACAGCTCAGTCCTGCAGCTCAGTCCCTGTAGCTCAGTCCCTGCAGCCCTGCAGCTCAGTCCCTGCAGCCCTGCAGCGCAGTCCCTGCAGCTCAGTCCTGCAGCCCTGCAGCTCTGTCCCTGCAGCTCTGTCCCTGCAGCTCAGTCCTGCAGCCCTGCAGCTCAGTCCTGCAGCTCAGTCCCTGTAGCTCAGTCCCTGCAGCCCTGCAGCTCAGTCCCTGCAGCTCAGTCCTGCAGCCCTGCAGCTCTGTCCCTGCAGCTCAGTCCCTGTAGCTCTGTCCCTGTAG
Source organism: Salminus brasiliensis (assembly GCF_030463535.1). Classification (NCBI taxonomy): domain Eukaryota; kingdom Metazoa; phylum Chordata; class Actinopteri; order Characiformes; family Bryconidae; genus Salminus; species Salminus brasiliensis. The sequence goes on along the minus strand of NC_132891.1, from coordinate 31,851,345 downwards.
CTCTGTCCCTGTAGCTCTGTCCCTGCAGCTCAGTCCTGCAGCCCTGCAGCTCAGTCCCTGCAGCTCTGTCCCGCAGCCCTACAGCTCTGTCCCTACAGCTCTGTCCCTGCAGCTCAGTCCCTGCAGCTCAGTCCCAAAATATGAGGGTAGAAAAATAATTTTAAAATGATTTTAAATATTTCCTTAATTTAAAAGGTAAAGGTGCACATATTTGTCACTGTACAGCAAAATGTGTCCTCCGCATTTAACCCATCTGGTAGTGAACACACACACACCTGTGTGTTAGGGGCAGTGAGTACACACACACAGAGCGGTGGGCAGCCAACTCCAGCACCCGGGGAGCAGAGAGGGTAAAGGGCCTTGCTCAAGGGCCCAACAGTGGCAGCTTGCCGAGCCCAGGAATCGAACCCACAACCCTGTTATCACTCAGCACTCTAACCGCTGAGCCACCACTGCCCAATTTAATTTAATAACATGTTCCATCAGACGCTTAGAGACGCTTTCCTTCAGCTAAGGGAAGAATTAAAAAAAAAAAAAAAAGTTTATAAAATTCAGGGAACAATTTATTAAATTTATTAAAAAGAGAATGATTTATTAAATCAAGAAAACAAGTGATAAATTAAGGTAATTATTTATGAAATTGAGGGAACAATTTATTAAATCAAGAAAAATATTTATAAATTTGAGGGAACTATTAATTAATTTAAGGGAACAATTTAATACATTCAGAGAACAATTTATTAATTTAAGGGAATAGTTTATGAAACTCAGGGAACAATGTATTCAATCAGGGGGATTCAAGAAAATAATTTATTAATTTTAAGGAAAATTAAATAAATTTAGGGAACAACTGATTAAATCAAAGAAACGATTTATTAAATTCAGGGAACGATTTATTGAATTCAGGGAACATTGTAAGTCTTTGACTATTATACTACTTTTTTATCTTGATACTTTAGGGGCTCTGTAGAAATACCACAAGAATCATGGATAAAAGTTTTAATAATTATTACTGGGGATCAGGGTTCTGGGGTTCTACAGTACGTTTGTGATAACGTAAGCAGCTGCTTGTGTTCATCTACTCAGATCTGTGAAGACATCTATCATTAAATATGACTCTATTGACCAGTTATATGCCCACTTTATTATCTCTTATGTCAACAATGTAGTGCAAATGCCCGTTTGTCCAACACTCACTGTTCTCAAGTCTCAATTACATGCAGAAAAAAATTAAATACATCAAAGGATCACACAGCAAATATGAAACTATAATTTGTATGATATAGTATTGTAATACATCACGGCTATGTGTTCACTAAACTCCACCGAATATTAAATACATACAAGTCCCTTTAAACCACAAATACATACATGTAGTAGCTTCGTCTTAAACATTCAGCTTTGGTCACTCGCCAGTGTAATGTACGTTAAAACAAGCCGGAATAGTTTCACAGGCCTACAAATCATCACTGCCATGCAAAAACCTTCCATCTCCAAACTGGCAACTTTACAGGAGAAGGGAAAAAAACTTTCAATGGAAAAAGTTAGATCATTCAAATGTCCTCGATTTAATAACTTGTTCCCTCGGTTTAGAAGGGCTGCATTAGTTCAACTGAGGGAACAATTTATTAAATTCAGGGACCAATTTATGAAATTGAGGGAAAAGTTTATTAATTTGAGGGAACAACTTTTAAATTGAGGGGATTTGATTTATTAATATCAAATTAAAATAAAATAAAAAATCTTTAAAATAGGAAAAAAATATTGATTTGTGGGAATCATTTATTAAATTCAGGGACTACTCTATTAAATTGAGGGAATTATTTATTAAATTGAGGGAATTATTTATTAAATTGAGGGAATTATTTATTCATTTGAGGGAATTATTTATTCATTTGAGGGAACAGCGTATTAAATTGAGGGAACAATTTAGTAAATCGAGGCTATGATCTATTAATATGAGGGAAAAAATTATTAATTTGTGGAAATAATTGATTAAATTCAGGGATCAATTTATTCAATCGAGGGAACGATGTATTTAATTGACTTTAGATAGATAGATAGATGGATAGATAGATACGTTATTGATCCCGAAGGAAATGCAGGAGAAGGAAAACCTTAACTTTCAATGGAAGTCAATGGAACAATATTTTATATTTTAAACGATTCTGAAGCATCTCTATTGGTCAGCTCATCATGATGTTTTGACAGAATGTAAAGTGTAACTGCCAGATTTAACTTACACCAAAAACTAAAAAAATTGGAAAAACAAGGTTTCCGTTTGACAGCAATGATAATCAAATTATAATCTATGAGCACAATCATAAAAGAGGTCCACCACCCGTTAGATCAGATCGGGTCGGGCTGATCAGGCTGAATGCTGAATGACCGCTCTGGACAGTCTCAACAAAACCAAGCCTTGTAAGAAGGTTTGCATTTGATGTTTCAAAGCTCCGCCCACAAACATGTTCTTTCATTGCCACTGTTGGACTTTTCAGGTTGGACTTTCAGTCTTGGGTCTTTAAATGCTACGCTAATGGGCTGGACCGCGTTGGTGCAGCTTAGTGCCTCTCTGCCCTGGTTCTGGAGTACTGGAGTACCCTGTATGGATCCGACATTCTGATCCTGGAGTCCCGTACAGGCTGGAGGTTTCCTTCTTAAACAAACCTGACCCAAATGATGAGGTTACACAGGTGTATTTGAGCAACTGTGCTGGACACCTGTTCTCTAGCTACAGGGTTCTGCCTGCTTTAAGACCCCCAGCTCAGCTCAGGAGGGGCCTGTGGATTGGTTCGGTAGCTGCACCACGTGGGTTGGGAGCAGGGAAAACTGGAAAACATGCAGATCATCTGAAAGTCATCGAAGCCCAGCCCAGGGCAGTGGTCCTCCAGCACCTGGATCCAGAACCAGGCTGGGGGGGGGGGGATGTTAAAAGCATGGAGAACACAGGTGTTGCTACTGTGCCACCTTATAAAGGGGGGGGGGTACAGGGGACAGCTGTTTTTCAGATCTTCTGCATAATTAAAATGTTAAGATGTAAACAAGGTCATTCACAGTGGGTTTGGTGGGAAATGGTACCGATTTCTTTACAGTGGTGGTGAGAGGAACCAAGGATCGCCATGATGCATTTAACGAATGCATTCAGCTACTTTAAGTACCACCCATTGCTGACACAAATGTGCAAATGCACACACACAGCTTGTCTAGTCCCTGTAGAAAAGTACTGCCAATAGAACAGGACTCAGATAATGCCAGGCCTGGGCTAGAGGTATTACCTTTGATTTCAGAAAAAACAATAACTAAGCAAGTGTCCCAATACTTTTGTCCAAATAGTGTCTCTACCATAGGCAGATTATATCTGCCCATTATGACTAATTTTACTCCAATCTTGGATAGACACAACACCCTGCTTGTGCCTCAACGTCTCTGGCTTCAGAAAATGGATATTCATCACCATCACCAGCTTTTGGAGGCATAAACTCTTGGCGAATGACTCTGTTTACATCTTAACCATTAAATTACGGAAACATGGCCTCCGAATGGCTCAGCGGTCTGATGCGCTACCTCTATGGCCCGCGGATTGAGAGCTCGAATGCCAAGCCAATGCTGCTTTGCCATCAGCAGCCGGAGTCAGAGAGAGCACAACTGGCCGAGCTCTCTCCAGGTGGGTAGAGGGCGCTCTCTCTCTCCCCTCATCACTCTTAAAGCGATGTTGGCCCGGCACAGGCGGCTGCCGGCTGGTGTGGCGGAGCTGGGGACCCGGCGTGTTCCTCAGAGCATGTCGGCTGCCCGGCAATACAGCAATTGGGGGCTGTGGTGTGTGATGGCTGGCTTTGCATGTATTGGGGGACCCTCCTAGTGTAATGCGGGAGCATTGCTAGTGCTAGGGGGAGCTACAAACAAGTGGGTTATTGGTCTTCTGCTAAGCTTTTCCGAACTCGCAACAGTCGCTATGAAAGAACGTGTTTGTAGGTGGAGCATGGACGGGTCGAACGTGGGTAATAGAGAGACTGCGCAAAGTGCTACTCTCCCCACCACATACCGGGTATACTGTAAAGCTTGTAGGAAACGCAGCCAAGATGTTCATTCAACGATCTCAGCAGTGCCGTCGAAACTCGCTCCTCGCCCATCTACGGCAACTCCAGCAGGTTGTTCTTCGCATACAAGTCCTCTGTGATCTGGTACACCTCCGAGATGAGGGGCAAAGCTTCTCCCAACAAGTCGACCACCTCCTGTTGGCTGCCCGCGTTCATCACCTCGAAGAAGGAGTCGCGGCCGGGAAGGGCGCAGAACGCCATCCCGGCTGCTTTCCGGATGATCCAGGCATGGTGCTGGGCCAGGGACTCGTTGTAGGCCTCCGAGCACATGACGGAGGTCTTGCTCTCCTCCGTGCTGGTGCGCAGACGCTCCAGGAAGAGCTCAAGCCAGAGGAGAGCGCGATGCAGACGCAGGAGGGTACGGCAGCCCGACTCTGGGTGGCTCCCCCTTTTGGTCAGGTCCACCAGCTCGTTGTCCAGCTCAAATTTCACCATAGACTGGACACTGAGGTAATGGGAGCCGTTCTCGCTGGCCAGGAGACTCTCCAGTATCTGGATTTTGTTGACCGCGTCCTTGGAAATGAAGGAGAACACGGTTCCCAGGCTGTTCATGAAGCTGGAGGGAGGAGAGAAGACGACTGAGTGAGATAGGAAGGCAAACACCACAAGACATACAATCAGGGACCACAGTATTAGTAACCTCAGCCTTGTAGGTCCCCCGTTTGCGGCCCACCCTCATTTTTCCAGCAGCGCCTTTGATGTACATGGAAACCCCGGCCAAGAACAGTCCACCACCTTTCAAATTATACCTGGTCAACCTGGTCTCGTCAGCTCAAGCTTGTCAAACTGGCCGACCCACATAGTTAGGTCAGGTTACCCAGCATGGGATATGACCAATTCAACGCCTACCCTCCTGGTAGCTGGTCTTCAGGCTTGGTCAATGATCACCAGTCCTGACTGGGCTTCAGCATGGCTGATGCTCATTCTCTGAGTACAGCTCAGCTTGTCCCACCACCTCTCAGGACGCATGGAAGACAAGCATCCAGACTTTGTCCTGAAAGCGAGGTGGTGCAACGTGAACTGGAGTCCCGGAGTGTCCGAACTTCACTGTTATTCTTACACAATCGTTAATTCTGGGAATTCTGACAGTTTTCCAATAATTTCAGCATTATGCACTTGGTCATGCTGGTTGTACTGGTCAATCAGCTTGGTGAGGCTGTTCATACTGGAAGGCCAGCAAATCTATCAAACATATAGCTACTATGCAGGTCAAGAGCTAAGCTGGTCAAGCAACTTCCCCCACCTCTCCAGGCTGTTGTTTTTGGTACAGTATAATAATAATAATAATAGTATAATAATAATGATGATTATTATTGATTTATTTTCATGATACTGACATTTACTAAGAAAGAACTGCATTCACCACATACCTGACCAGCTCTCGCCATCCTGCTATATAATACCTGATGTAGACTTCCTTGTTCTCACTGAGACTAGACTTAAACGTGTCCAAAACATTCTGGAGACTAAACGAATCCGCCATGTTTGTAGTTCTTCCACTTAGTTCAGCTATTCGTGTGTCCGATCGAGGGTACGAAACCTCAAGTATGAGATCTTAGACCGAAGAACTGACAGACAGACACAAAACAATCATATCAGTGCATATCAGTCTGCTGAGCAGCTCCTACTGCACACAGCGCGGTGTCTAGCAAGGGCTCCTTGCCGGCTGCGTTCCAATATGAGCAATGGTGTCCTAACTAGTGCGCTCAGTGAAGTGCGCAGAATTCCGTCCGCAATGGATTCACGAAGAATAGCCCTACATGCAGTTCATGCGCAAGTTGCTAACTATATTTAATTCGCCTGATAATTAAGAAACACATATTCTTATATATACACTATATATATATATACATATATATATATACATTATAGAAATTTATTTAAATTAAATGCATTTGAAAATGGCCAGTTTATTGTTTATTTATTGTCCAATGTGTTTGGACTACATTTTGAAAATAACAATATACTGTATACATATATATATAATGTATATAGCTACAAATTTAATTAATTAATTTATTTATTTATTTATTAATGTAACCATTTTTGGTGAATATAAAAAAAAAATACTAAAAACATAAAAAATACTCTATATATTTTTATATTTTGTGAATGTTTCAGATCCTTAGTGTAACAACTTGAATATAACATTTAAGAATATGTATTTTTTCAAGATTCATTCATTTCTAATAACTGTTCTTAAGAAAGAAATTTCAAATAAATGAGAAAAATGTTTTTTATTAAAGAATAACAATGTGCCATATTTTCCTTAAGGCGCTTTTATTAACGAGTTCCTGGCGCACTATACACTCGCTAAGCGCGATTATTGGGACACAGCCCCGATCTTGGCCCATGGAGTCACTCTTCCGGCTACGAGCGCTGATCTGACAGCTCCGCCAATCAAATCCAGCAGTTAGATCACATGCTCAAGTTTGAAGCGGGCGATTGGCTGCAGGTCAGCGGACCAATCGGGTTGGTCATCATGTCCGCGGCTGCGTTTTACTTTGGGACTTTTATGTTGAATTATTGTGGTGAATTATAGTGATATTTTAGGGGGTTTAGCGCTCGGTCCGCTTCTAAACACAGTGAACCAGTTTAATTAAATAAAGCCTAATTAATGAGGGGGTGTTGGGCAATGTAGCAGTTAGCCAGCATGTAGCATCTTGCTTGGATAGCAAGGGAGACTGTTAGCCAGCTAGCCGCGTTAGCTAATCGTCCCATACAGAAACCTACATAAACAAACCTCTGGACATCAGACACTGCCCCAGAGCTCCATCATGCCGGACATTAAAGTAACGCCGTTAGGTAAGTTAGCTTGCTGGTGGTGTGTATTGTAAACACACAGCTCACATGTACCTTCACTATTTTAGCTAACCCTAATATTTCGCCCCCTTCCCTCCCTTCCTCCCTCCTTCCCTCCTTCCCTCCTTCCCTCCTTTCCTCCCTCCCTCCTTCCCTCCTTCCCTCCTTCCCTCCTTCCCTCCTTTCCTCCCTCCCTCCTTCCCTCCTTCCCTCCTTTCCTCCCTCCCTCCCTCCCTCCTTCCCTCCTTTCCTCCCTCCCTCCTTTCCTCCCTCCCTCCTTCCCTCCCTTCCTCCCTCCTTCCCTCCTTCCCTCCTTTCCTCCCTCCCTCCTTCCCTCCTTTCCTCCCTCCTTTCCTCCTTCCCTCCCTCCCTCCTTCCCTCCTTCCCTCCTTCCCTCCTTTCCTCCCTCCCTCCTTTCCTCCCTCCCTCCTTCCCTCCCTTCCTCCCTCCTTCCCTCCCTTCCTCCCTCCTTTCCTCCCTTCCTCCCTCCTTTCCTCCCTCCTTTCCTCCCTCCCTCCTTTCCTCCCTCCTTTCCTTCCTCCCTCCTTTCCTCCTTTCCTCCCTCCCTCCCTCCTTTCCTCCCTCCCTCCTTTCCTCCCTCCCTTCCTCCCTCCCTCCTTTCCTCCTTTCCTCCCTCCCTCCTTTCCTCCCTTCCTCCCTCCTTTCCTCCCTCCTTCCCTCCCTTCCTCCCTCCTGTAGGCGCTGGGCAGGACGTCGGACGCAGCTGTATACTGGTTTCCATTGGAGGCAAGAACATCATGCTGGACTGTGGGATGCACATGGGCTATAACGATGACGTAAGGGATTGGAGGAGCCTAATCCCAGTACACTGTACTGGTTTGTCCCCTAGGTAGCTAACTGGTGTAGGGTAGGAGTGCCAAATGCTGTATGTCCAAATGTTTGTGGACACCCCTTCTCATGAATGTGTTCAGCTACGTTAAGCTGCACCCGTTGCTGACACAGATGTGCACACACACACACACACACACACACACACGCTCACACAGAGCTTGTCTAGTCCCTGTTGAGAGAAGCATTGCCCACAACATGAGCGTATTGGCACCATGCTGCCTAATGCCAGGTATGGTCTAGAGGAGTATGAAGCCCCCCAGCATTGAAATGCTGGAACTGTGTTCTCTGGAATGATGGATGGTGCTTTATCCAATATTTTTGGGATGATGAGGTGGGGTGGTGATGATCCAGCATCCTGCAAGCTCCTCCAAACTAGTAGAAGACCTTCGTCCCTGGACAGTAGAGACAGTTACACCGACAAAAGCAGGATAAACTTTTGAATGAGCAGGTGTCCCAATACTTTTGTCAATATAGTGTATCTCCTCTGTAGTGCAGTATATGGAAAAACGTCCTACCATAACTAACGTGTTCTTCTCATTTTCCCTCAATAGAGACGATTCCCAGACTTCTCCTACATCACCCAGAACGGACGTCTTACAGATTTTCTGGACTGCGTCATCATAAGGTGAGCACTCCTTAAACCCTCCTTAAAGGTGCAGTGTTTAATCACAGCGAAGAACCATTGATGCATATTAGAGGCAGTGGCAGTGGTGGCTCAGCGGTTAGAGCGCCGGGATATCGATAACAGGGTTGTGGGTTCGATTCCCGGGCTCGGCAAGCTGCCCTTTACCCTCTCTGCTCCCCGGGCGCTGGAGTTGGCTGCCCACCGCTCTGTGTGTGTGTGTGTGTGTGTGTGTGTGTGTGTGTGTGTGTGTGTGTGTGTGTGTGTGTGTGTGTGTGTGTACTCACTGCCCCTAGTTCACTAGTGTGTGTGTGTGTGTGTGTGTTCACTACCACAGATGGGTTAAATGCAGAGGACACATTTCGCTGTACAGTGACAAATACGTGCACCTTTACCTTAGAGGTTCTTTATGGTACTATTGAGTAGTCGTAGAACCTTTGCTTGCCTTTGCTGAAGAACCTTTAAATCCTATTTTTAAGGATGTGGTACGCTGCAAGAGAAATAGCTGTTCTGTATAGTACTGAAAAGGGTTATTTGGCTGATCCCAATAGTGGAACCCTCTGGATGCCAAAGAACCATTTAAACAAAGGTTATAAATGGTTCCTTTTAAGAACAGGTTTTTATCAGAGTGAAGAACCCTTTAAGTCATGGTTCCATGGAAGCATAAAACAGTTGCCTTTCCTAAAGAACCCATAAAACCCATCTTTTAGGGCTGTAGTACGCTGTAAGAAGGGGTTATTTGACTGGTAACAATAGTGGAACCCTTTGGATGCCATAGAACCACTGCTAGAAATGTTCTATAATTAGTTTTTACATTTTTTAACATTTACTGTTGAGTTGTCGTGGCTCTATACAGAACCGTACCTTTGCTAAAAACTCTTAAGGACCCCCCCCCACCACCACATAATAGTACCATTTAGGCAATGGTACTATGTGTAGTACTGGAAAGGGGTAATGTGACTGGTAACAGTCGCAGAACCCTTTTGTTGCCATAGAACCACTTTCAAAAAGGTTCTTTAATGAACCACCAGACTATTGTTCTATCAAGAACCTTTACATTTGAGGGGTTGCTTGAGTTACAACTCTGTATAGAACCATTACTTATGCTAGGATCCCTTAAAGTACCCCCCCCCCTTAAGGATCATGGTACACTTAGCAAAAAGACCTCTATGTAGTACTGAAAAGGGGTTCTTTGGCTGGGAACAGTAGTGAGGCTCTTTTGATGCTATAGAACCACATTCAAGAAAGGCAAAGCACCATTTCACTTTTAAGGGTTCTTTAAGGTGTTGAACTCATTACCGTTGAGTTTAGGATCTAGTACAGGACTAAAAAACAGTTAATTTGGCTGCTGACTTAAGTGGAAACCTTTTAATGCTACAGAACCACTTTCACTTCTCAAATAGGTTCTTTGAAGAACCATCTACAACAACGTCAAAGTCTTTAAACAAATAAAGAAAATGTAAACATTCAGACGGTTCTTTGAGTGGTCATGATTGTATGTAGAACCTTTGCCTTTGCTAAAGAAACCTTTAAAGAACCCCCTTTTTAAAGGGTCTAGGTAAACAGTGGGTAGGAGTGTGCTGAGTTGGCGATTATCCAATGCCTCCCATCTGGTCCCTTCCAGCCATTTCCACCTGGACCACTGCGGCGCTCTTCCCTACATGAGCGAGATGGTGGGCTATGATGGGCCCATCTACATGACTCATCCCACCAAGGCCATCTGTCCCATCCTGCTGGAGGACTTCCGCAAGATCACGGTGGACAAAAAGGGGGAGACCAACTTCTTCACCTCGCAAATGATCAAAGACTGCATGAAGAAAGTGGTGGCGCTGAACCTCCACCAGACCGTCCAGGTGGGTACCAACCAAGGCACTGTTGCAAATGTTAAAGTAGCTAATAAGTAGTGGAAGGCCTTCTGCTATATTGTGGAGCATTGCTGTGAGGATCTGATTGCAGTGAGGTCAGGATGTTGGATGGTCACCACTCCGCCTCATCCTCATCCAACAGCCCAGCTCATCCCAAAAGTACTGGATAAGGCACCAACCATCATTCCAGAAAACCTAGTTCCTCCACAGCTCCATGCTGGGGGGCTTTATACCCCTTTAGCCCAGGCTGGTCATTAGGCTGGTCAGAGTCCTATTCTATTGGCAGTATTTCAATAGGTTGCAACTTGAACAAGCTTTCATTAGAAGGGGTGTCCACAAGTATTTGGACATGTAGTGTGTGTCTTGACGTCTGTCTCTCCTTGTAGGTGGACGATGAGCTGGAGATCAAAGCGTACTACGCAGGTCATGTGCTGGGGGCGGCTATGGTTCTCATTAAAGTCGGCTCGGAGTCTGTCGTCTACACTGTGAGTATTATAACAGTCGTCACCCTGCAGAAAAACAAATCCAGCTCAAGACCAGCTTCTGCCTGGGAGCTGGTTTTTGAGATGGTCTAAGCTGGTCTTTGAGGGTCGAGGTGGTTGGAAAGTTGGACTGTAACTTTAACGTTTATCATGTGATATTTTCTGTATCTCTGCAGGGTGATTATAACATGACTCCAGACAGACACTTAGGGTGAGCGTTCGATCATTCATTTATTTATTTATTTTAAATTATGGTTCAGATTTAATATTTAATACTTTTCTCTGCAGAGCGGCCTGGATTGATAAATGTCGTCCAGATATTTTAATCTCCGAGTCCACCTACGCCACCACCATCCGCGACTCGAAACGCTGCAGAGAGAGAGACTTCTTAAAGAAAGTCCATGAAACCATCGAGAGAGGAGGGAAGGTGAGGACAGAAGCCTTAGTATGGTGTCAGACCTCCTGATATTTTTTTTTATGGCTGGATCGTTTTCTGTTTATAGTTGAACTGCATTTTTAAATGGTTGCAGGTCCTTATTCCAGTTTTTGCGTTGGGAAGAGCTCAGGAGCTTTGCATCCTTTTGGAAACGTTCTGGTGAGTTTGAGACTGGAACTGTATGCATGATAACATATCTGGTGGCTTAAGCCGGGGTTACACTACGTGATCTTTACCCTGATCTTCGCTTACCTTAGGAGGTCAGTGAGCCTTAGTTATCTTCTCAGATCGTCCTGTGGTGTGGAGTGTGAACAATCCAATCTATACCCCTCCATTCTGCTCACAGTCATGTGTTATTATATGTACCATAGTGTAGTGGATAACACATTTTGATTTCTCTGCTGTGTTGCCCTAAACAGGGAAAGGATGAATTTAAAAGCCCCCATATACTTCTCCACCGGCCTCACGGAGAAAGCAAACCACTACTACAAGCTCTTCATTACCTGGACCAATCAGAAGATTCGCAAGACCTTCGTCCAGAGGAACATGTTCGAGTTCAAGCACATCAAGGCATTTGACCGCTCTTATGCAGACAATCCAGGACCAATGGTAAGCATTCGTGTGCAGTGTTTTCTGTGTCCATTAGAACCCTTTTCTGTTTGGCTAATTGTGTATTGTAGTGTCCCTGTTATTGGACTTTAGCCAGCAATAATTACCCAGCTATAAAAGTGGTTATGCTAGCACCAACCGGATAGAAAGCACACAATGAGGAACTGCAATTAAAGTGAAAGCAGATTCCCCTTGTTCACCGAAGATCTGCAGTGTTCCAGATGTGTCGACTACAGATGTGTGTGTTTGTTTTGTTGAGTTACATTACAGGGTTATAATAGTGGTAGAATGTAGGCGTCAGACTGCTTTTCTTATATGATAATTTTTTATTTTATGTGTTTTAGGTGGTATTTGCCACTCCTGGCATGTTGCATGCTGGCCAATCTTTACAGATATTCAAGAAGTGGGCTGGAAATGAAAAGAACATGGTAAGAAAATTAATGAGAGTTACATCGCTAACCCCTGCATTTTCAGGTAGCTGTTTCCTCAGTTCAAAATGTAATAATAAAAAATAATTAAAGTCTATGTAGAATTTTTACTTTAAAATAACAGCTTCAAAATCATGATCTGTAATAGTGGGAATAGCGTCACCGTCGTTGGTACTCCAGGCTCACCACATCGCTGAGTTCCATATCTGCGCTAAGGAACTCAGACTGGACAACAAATGCGAGGCATAACACTGTCATATTTGTGTAAAATCCTGTAGCATCATTCTACCACCTCAGCTCACATGCTTCTTTCACTTTTGGTGATAGTTCTGTATCTCTCAGCTCGTCCAGGAAAAGCGTTCTTCGGTGATGGCTCAATGCGCAAATTACACTTCTTGGCTGTAGGGGGAGCCCAGGAGCAAGAAATGCCAATTATCTATAGAGCTGCTTTAACAAGAACAGTGGACATGAAATTGAGGTTGGAAAAAGCTAGAAAACCTTCTAAGAGAACTGCTAGTAGGATTGCTGAATATGCAAAGGACCAATTGACTGCAAAGGATGTTCAGGTAGATGTAGCAGACCCCGGAGTGGCGGTGCATTGTTCTACTGTGCAGCTACACTTTCATGTATATGTCCAAAAGAACATTTTGGCCACAACAAGCCAAATAAAAACATATATTAGCAGAAAAAGAGTGAAGAAAGTCATGTAGAATGAGTGTGGCTTCAATGAAAGACCAGCAAAAAAGTAAAAAGCTGAAGATGAAAAAAGGATGGCTTCTACAGCAGGATCATGGTCCTAAACACTACCTAAAGAGAGCAATGCAGGAAGACGGCCCAAGAACCTCACATAACTAGAAGCCTTTTACATGGAAGAATGAGTGAAAATCCCCCACTGTGAGACCCAAATAAGAAGAGAAAGAATTTTAGCTGCTACAAGAAGCTTTTACAAGCTGTGATGCTTAGCAAAGGGGGTGCTACAAAGTACTGACCATTACTAGTGCCCAATATAGGCTTTAAAAGATGAAAATAATGAAGTTATCTTGTTTAAAATATGAAATAAATATCATCTTTTACTTTTACTCGCTTAGCTTTTCACAGTAACGAATATTTTGCCCAAGGGTGCCCAGAAGGTTTCTGTCCGTGTTCTTGGACATCTCTGGAGATGGCTTGGTTATGGCTTAGAAGGCACCTGCTCTATTTTTGGCGACAACTAACTGACATGTTGTGTCTGGTTTTCCTCCAGGTGATCATGCCGGGCTACTGCGTGCAGGGCACAGTTGGCCACAAGATTCTGAACGGTCAGAAGAAGCTGGAGATGGAGGGGAGAGCCACGGTAATTACCCCAGCCCTCACTAGAGGGCGCCAGAGAGCTGTGCTTAGATACCAGTAATAATGCCGTTGGCATTGGGCCATGGTCCTTCGCTTGTCGGCTGGTGAATCTCGAATGAAAGATGCAGCTGGTTTTGCTCATCTTTGTGTTTGGTTTTTCGAGGGGGGGGGGGTGACCTCTAAAGACCACAGCCTTGAACTGAAAACTGAAGTGCCCTCTTCAGCTATGTTACTGCATTCAGACGTTAGCTTTTAAGTCTGTTGCATTGCAGTCTCTTCTAAAAATGGTTACAATAAGTGATTGTGTGTGTGTGTGTGTGTGTGTGTGTGGTGACAGCTGGAGGTGAAACTGCAGGTGGAGTACATGTCCTTTAGTGCCCATGCCGACGCTAAAGGCATCATGCAGCTGATCCGCATGGCTGAACCTCGCAACATGCTGCTGGTGCACGGAGAGGCCAAGAAGATGGAGTTCCTCAAAGACAAGATCGAGCAGGAGTTCAGTAAGTGTTACAGTTAAAGAATAATAGATGTCCAAAAGTTTGTGGACACCGCTTTCATTTGAGCTACTTTAAGGTGCCTACATTGCTGGCAGTGGTTCATTTGCACAAACACAGAATAGGATGCTCTGGAGAAGCCACCCATGAGCCTCAGATCACCATTCCCAAAGCCAATCATCAGCTTGAGTGGTACTGTTGCAATCGAAATGATTCAACCCCCCATTGCAAATTAGGTTCAAACCAGTGCTTTCTCCAAACTCCACACAGAATACCACTTTTAATGGCATCTTTAGAAAGTGTGAATTCCACTTCCTGAGCCCAGGAGCAAGAACTACCCACTCTCACATTCTGCTGTTATAGGGTACATCCATCCTGAATGTCCCTCTCTGCACATTTGGAAAAATACATGTTAGGGGGTCGATAACATGTAACAGCATGTGAAGGCGGGGGCGGCTCGAACCGGTTTCCGGGTTTCTCACAGTTGTAAACTTCAGTTCTGCACTACATTCATCAAATACGTACACCTCTGCTAATTACAGTGCCTGGCAAGGCACCACCTACTTTGACAAGAAAGGGCCATTTGGACATGCAGCATAGCCTGCATGGAGTAGACGAGTCCAGGCAACCCTTTAACACACTCACACTGAGCATGAAGCAGCACAGTACCATGCACATACCTGATTATCCCCACACCTGCAGGTATCAGCTGCTATATGCCAGCTAATGGAGAGACCACCACTGTGACGACCAACCCGAGTGTGCCGGTGGACATCTCGCTCAACCTGCTGAAGAGAGAGATGGCTCTTGGAGGTGTGTGTACTCAGCACAGCACCACATAACACATGACAGCCAAGCACACTGACAGCCAAGCTTGTTATCTGCTCAGGACAACACTATAGGGGGGACACACAGACAAAGGCAACGAGGCAGCGATCTGAAGGGCACTACCCTTGAATTATGAAAAGATACACTAGCTAACAACTACAGCACGTGTGTGATTTGAGCCTCCGTTTGTGCTGTGTTTATTATACTGCTAGCTAACTTATCTAAGCCTTATCTTTAGAGTCCAAACACAGCAGAACCGGTCCCATTTTCGCCATTTATAATGGTTTGAAAAGGTGGGTACTGCCCAACCCTAGTAATAATATCATTTGGATTTGATCTCTGCCAGGTCCATTGCCTGACCCTAAGAAGCCTCGCACCATGCACGGAACTTTGATCATGAAGGACAGCGTAAGTTCAGATTCTTCATCTTCCACTAAGGTCTAGAAAATGACTTTTGCTCTTATTTGCATGGCGGTTATTGGTGTTAATACACACTCTTTCTGCTCTGTGTGTGTGTAGAGTCTGAAGCTGGTTTCTCCAGAGCAGGCCCTAAAGGAGTTGGGTCTTTCTGAACATCAGCTACGGTTCACCTGTCGAGTGCATCTGCAGGACCCTCACAGTGACGCCGACACGCTCACCCGCATCTACAGCCACCTCAAAAGGTTTCAGACGTTCATTTGCAGCTTCAACCGACTCAGGAAGCCCTGCACCCTTTCACAGCAGTTCAGTCCCATAGCAACGGCAATAGTTCAGTGACAAAAGCCAGTTCACACAATTTTCCCTTGTATTCCTGGAGCTATGAGCTAATATAGCTAATAAAAAAATAGATGCCTATAGCCCTAATCTCAAACAGGCTTGCTTATGTGACTTTTGATCCTGTGGGGTGCATGTTATCTATTTTTTTTTATCTATCTAAAATTCTATATTTTGTTGATTTTCTAAAGATATAAAAAGTAAACACACCCTTGTCAACCTGTTAATAATTTAAAGAAACATTTGATTGACTTGGAAAAATACGTGTCATGTGCAAAACCCTGATTACCAGCATTGGAACTTACTATATTAATTATAATAATGAATTATATATATATATATATTAATTAATGTATTAATCACTTCATTATGTTGGACAAAAAGTGTCATCATAAGCCTAATATCTTGTCTAACTCCTATGGATGTTGTACCAGGCATGCAGAGGTGGGGCTTAGTGGGGGTACAGGCTGATTAGGCCTGGCCTAATCAGTTAGGCCAGTAAGTCTCTCTTTTCTGTGATGAGCAGTGGGAGCATCAGCATTCAGAGGGTCACATTCCCACAGCTACGTAATAGAGGAAACTTTGTGCTAAGACTAAACAACCATGGGCTCTTTAAGTAGCTGGCTTAGAGATTTGAGATTTGTAAAAGAAGAATTTGAGTGGCAGTTGAGGGGAGCTGTGGAAGTCTAAGCAATTTTCGGAAGATCAAGAGTACAGAGCTGCTGGTATGCTGGTCAGAAAGGCAAAGCCAAAAAGGTTCAGCTGATGTAGGCCAGGTGGTGCACTATTCTTCTGTGCAGCGCTGCTTGCACAAGCATGACTTGCATGGAAGAACATTAGCCTCAAAGGTCTGATGCCAAATGATCAACTACGACTAGTGTGAACCTCTGCTTTCAGAGGTCTCCCTATTTATCATCCCTGTCACTCAAAAACCTCTTATCTCCAAAACGTCAACTTTACAGGAGAAGGAAAAATACCTTCTCGCCAGCCAACTGCCACTGATGCAGCATTGCTAGGTAGCCAGCACGCTCATAGTAAAACGCTGCTCCCCAGCTATGGTACTCCAGCTAACAGACGCCTGTGCTGACGGACATCATGGGGACATGTGGGGGAGGAAGTGCCATCAACTCACCCCTGAGAAAGCAAGGCCAATTGTGCTCTCTCTGACTCCGGCTGCTAATGGCAAGCAGCATGACCACTGATTTTTAGATCAGTGCCTTAGTCCGTGGGACCACTCGGAGCCCCCCAAACATTGAATTCTGTTGGTCCGTTCATCACGAAATTGTGACACAATGTAATAAGTGCTCATGGGGAGGTTGTATTTACCAGATCGTTAACTAGTAAATACCGCTTCACTCCATCAGGGTGATTGTAGAGCGATCCGCCCGCTAAGCATGGAGATCCGTAGGATATCAGGAAACGACAAAGTTGAGCTGTCCGCAAAGACTGAGAAATATCAAAATACTTAAATTAATTATTATTCTTAATTAGTCAGCAAAGCGCTGGAGTGTTAAAAAAAAGGGAAAGAAACTAGTTTACAATGAAATGCATGAAGGAGCCTACGCTTCTGTTTCCATCTCTAAATGAAAGTTATGAGTTGACTCACTTCCTCCCCCCTGTTGTTTTAACCCTTGATTTCTGTAAATGTCAGTACATAATGCCCAGTACAGTGTGTGTGTGTGTGTGTGTGTGTGTGGTGTTTTTTGGGGGGAATTTCTGCATTTCTGCCTTGCTGTCACTCATAGCCCTGTCTCGCTCTCTCTCTCCCCTCTCCCAGTGTTCTCAAAGGCTATACCGTCCAGCACCTTCCTGATGGCACAGTCATGGTAGAATCCATCGTCCTCAAAGTGTCCTCATCCGGCGAGGACCCCAATCTCAAAGTCATCCTGCTGTCTTGGAGCTATCAGGTAAGTTGCAGTGTGGGCATCTGCACTAAACTGCAAGGTTGGGATTGCAGGCCTGCGGTTAGGACTGCGAGCTAAAATGGGCCGTATTGGTAAATGATAAGCGTTGCCTTTCACCACAGTGCCTACATTATAGTGTGCACTGTAACCACAGAGTTATCTAGGCTAACAAACAAATAGAATCGACGGGGGCGAAATGGCATTTGTCCTTGCGCTTTTCAGAGTACTGGGGTGAAAACTCTCCCCGCTTTCCCCAACCGCACAGACCACTGACCTATAGGCAGACATGCAGACACTCGGCAGCTGGAGGACGGGACTTTGCCCTAACAGTGAAACCTGCACTGCTTTGTGTTTAGCAAGCGGAGCTGCAGTGCCGCAATCGTTCCCTAATATTTCATTAGAAATCAGTGAAATGTATGAAAATATTTAATATTTAAACTTATATTTATGCGATCTGTGTGAAATGTAATGTGATCTTCAGAGATCATAGCTGGCAAAGGTAGCTAGAGTCAAATTGAGAATTACAGCCTGCAAAGCCCCTGCATCCCCAACTCCCCAGCTCATCCCAAAAGTATAGAATTGAGCACATTCCAGAGAACACAGCTAGTTACACAGCTAGTTACACTGCTCCACAACTCAATGCTGGGAGCTTTATAACCCTCTCTAGCGCACACCTGGCATGGTTCATAGGTTGCTGTTTATCTGCTCCAGAGGGTCCTATTCTATTGGCAGTACTTCTCTACAGGGACTAGACAGGCTGTGTAGATGTATTTACACATCCATGTCAGCAGTGGGTGCAACTCAAAGCAGCTGAATGCGTTCATTAGAAGGGGTGTCCACAAACATTTGGACATGTGTGTGTATATAGGACAAATTTAATGAGATGTTTGGAGTCTCCAAGAACCGCACTGTTGTCTGTGACCATTTCCCTGCTAAGCTAAGAAGTATAAACACACCCTTCACTCTGCAGTGTGAAAGTGTTTAACAGAGGACCATGAAAACATGTGACCGCTCTGCTCCTCCTTTAGGCCAATAGCTCAGGGGTTGACGACAATCTGAGCACAAGCCCAGGGAACCTCACAGGAAACGCTGTTTGTTGTGGCGTTATTGCTGTACATCTGTGGCAGAGTGCCGTCTGCAGGCGGAGGGACGGTTGTCTTTAACATTAGGCGTAGGAAGGGCAGATGGTGTGAAGCCTTTCGCTTTCATTCACAACCCAGGTTGGCACCAAGTGTACAGTTTTAGGTCTGGAAGGAAAAATCACGCAGGAAATCACACATTCAGCTCAGTGATCTCGTTAGTCACAGTGTGTGATTGAGTCATTTACAGGAGGTGGTCACACTTCTCATCCCACAGAGCTTGATTTGACCTTGTGTTTCCAACCCTGCACCCTGCATGCAAATTTGAAAGAGTGTGTTTTTACACATTTTTAGTGACTAAAAGCGAGGAGAGAGTGACTTTGATTTATTTATATCTATTGATTTATCTACAAGAAATCAATAGAATGTGACATTTCTCTGAACATTTCAATATTTTTATATAAGAAATAATTAATTTACATATAAATTTTAATAAAAAATGTGTGGAGCCCACAAAAGGAAACCTGCCTGCAAAATTTATTTTTGTTATTAATTTAAATTAATTTATATCTGGAGCATTATCTAGGCAAAATTCTCTCAAGATAATTATCCCCCCCATTTTTTCTCAGTATTTCCTATGTATTCCATATATATCACAAAATAATTAAGAAATAAATGTCTGTAAATCTTGAGATAATCCATAAAAAAAACCCTGCCTGCAAAATTCTGATTTATTTTTGAGAGAATTATATATATATATATATATATATATATATATATATATATATATATATATATATATATATATATATATGTTTGTGTGTGTGTGTGTGTGTGTGTGTGTGTGTGTGTGTGTGTATTCATTAATAAACAAATAAACAATAGTCTGTATAATCATCTTGAGATAATTCATTTAAAAAGAAAATAAAAAACACCTGTTGTTCCCCCAATGTCCTTTTGGTGGCTCTGTAAAAACATAACATACAATTTAGTACCACCATAAAATTTGTAATTGTAATTGTATGGCTTTGTTAAGAAAACAAATACATGATTTTTTTTCCCCCTTGGCAGTTACCTTGGCAAAAGTATTTAAAGATAATTATCCATAAAATTTGTGTTTCTCATATATATATATATATATATATATATATATATATATATATATATATATATATATATATATATATATATATATATATATATGAGAAACAAATAGAAATGCACAAAATGAAATGCACAAAATGTTTTCATGTACTTCCGTTGGGCTTCCCTTTCTCCTCATAAACCAACAAAACATGTCATTTTACCTGCGATCCACATTTAAGAACTTGTATTTAATGTATTTGACTGTACTTGATCCCCTTTCTTACAACTTTAAAATGTTCTGTTCTGTGTTTTTTTTATTATTAGGATGAAGAACTGGGGAGCTTCTTGTCCAGTCTGCTGAAGAAAGGGCTTCCCTCTGGGCTGTGATTTCTGTTGTGAACTCTTCTCTCTACTGCTGTTTTTGCAAATAGATTCAATAAACCTTTTTTGTAGAAAAATACCCCACCACCACATCTTTTAATCTTTTTTATTACAGGAACAGGAACAGGACAGTACAATTCAACTCAAGGTCTGTTTTTTTTACTTTTCTACTTTAGTAGAACAGCTACAGTGTACATCCACCCACTGGCTCTACCTACTATGTAGGTCTACCATTACAGACTGTTGCACTGTTCTACTGCCTGTCTCATCCTCAGTTTCTGACTACAGAGCGATTGTTGGTCAGGATGTTAAATGCCTTTACAGAAAACAAATACATTTCATGACTGTCAAAGCGAGCTAAACCAAAATGGTAAGAGCTGAAATATTAAAATACAGTGCCTTCACAACTGACTACTGAATAAATCTGTCAATCAGTACGTTGGTACTTCAGTCAGTAAGCAAAGGGGACCCAATAAGCATGCTGGAGTGGTCACTGGCTGTCTAAATGATATGCTGTTCATATGTTACTGCTGCCAGCAGCAGTGTTTTGAATAGTAACATTTCATCAACATCCAACACTGCTGGTATAGGGCTGGAATATTAGATATTCCATATTCCAATGTTTTTTATATATATATATATATATATATATATATATATATATATATATGTATATATATATATATATATATATATATATATATGTGTGTGTGTGTGTATATGTATTATAATATATTATACAAAAAAAATATATATATTTTTTTTATTCAAACAAAAGACTTTTAATTCGTACCAAAAAAATGCATCATAAATGTTACATATACAGATTTGAATGTAATATTTTAGTATGTAAGTATTTAATATACTAATTATAGTATTTAAAATAATATACAAAAAAAATGCCATTCAGAAATTGATCTCAATGCTGTCAAATGTAAAAACCTTTTAGTTTAAAAAAAATAATAATTTACTGCCCTTTCTTACAGTTAAGCTGAGCTAATATGTTCCATGTTTACCACTGAGGTTATGGCAGATGGTATACACACCTCCTCTTCAGTAATCTCAAGTTCCACTTGAGGTTCCACTTGCAGTGGGCTGTGCTGGAACAGTAGAGCCAGGAGCATTGTATGAGGTGTGGTAGTGTGTGTGTGGGGGGGGGGGGGATTTTGACGATTTAGAAAGCCTGTGATTGACAGGGGCCCTAAAATGTATTTATTAATTTTGGCAGAATAGTTAGAGCTGTGGGTATAAAATATCTTTTAATATGCCCCAAAAACCCTGGCAGCTCCCCTGAGTAGAGCACAGGGTCCAGCAGGCTGTCTGTTCTGACCAGTGTCGTGGTCCCGCCTGAATGACTTGCGATGACTAGTGTTCCCCTGGTGGTCTTGTCAAGAACATTGGATCGTCCCTTTGTTGCAAGAGTTACTCCAGATCAAACAAGACCAGATGTGTTCAGTGTGAAGCCTTGCTGATGATGACCGGTTCCTTCTGTTTTGTTGTCTTGACCATTGAAGCAAGCAATTTATCATCTGTACCAGCGATCCTGAAAGTGGTCGGAGATGGTGTAGACACCCCGCCTCTTCTTCAGCTTCAGCCAACTGACGTTCCATTGGAAGTTCCGTATGAAGTTCCACTTGCAGCGGCCCGTGGCAAAGTAATAAAGCACAGGGTCCAGCAGGCTGTTCATGCTGACCAGAGCCATGGTCACCCGCCGGACTTTGTAGATGACCTCTCCTGCCGTGCAGTTGGGGATTACTTGTATGCGCCACAGCAGGTGCAACAAGTGTACACCATGGTAGGGTAGGAAGCAAAAAACGGTGATCGCCAATATGGCGTAGATGACCCGCAGGGCTCCACGAGCCGTGGCCGTCTTGATGCGCGCAATCCGCCGCGCCACCAGCGGGTAGCAGACCAGGATGATCACTGATGGCAGCAGGGCACCAAAGACCAGGCTAATGACGCTGTAAGGCATCAGGTTGCTTTCCCACTCCTTTTGCGAGAAGTTCTCGAAGCACTTCTTGCCTTTTTGGCCATCGCTTTGGATCCCATCAGTGTTCAGAGGGCAGGTCAGCATGAAGGTCAAGGTTGCCGCCCCAGTAACCACCCAGACCCCGGTTGTAACCATTTGGGCCCACCGAGTGTTCCTCAGCTGCAGGTACGTATGGGGATGAATGGTGGCTATGTACCGGTCGAGGCAGATACAGGTCATGAAAGCGATGCTGATGTAGATGTTGCCGAAGAAGATCGTCCCTGTGACCCGACACACCACGTCCCCAAATACCCATATGTTCCCATTCAGGTGGTAGTGGACGCGGAACGGCAGAGCACACAAGAAAAGCGTGTCCGCCACGGCCAAGCTGATGATGTAGGCGTTGGAAGGAGACTTCTGGTCTATTTTGAAGAAGAAGATGTAGAGGGCTCCCAGGTTGCCCAGCAGTCCAAAGACCATCACCAAGCAATAGGTGATCGGGAGGAGGTAGAACTGGAAATCTGCTGTCGGCTCAGGACACTGGCTGGTGTTAGAGGAGTTCATCATTGGAGCGTTGCTTGTTTTTCCGTGCTTTCTTTTACGATCTCCTGCAACTGAGCAAGAATAGTGGTCGTTAGATTTGAGTGTGGACAAGAAGGTACATGACCTTGGTCCTACTTAGGTCCTACTTACATTAGGACCAGTGCATGGGCCACCGCAGATCCGCGCATCGTTTCCCAAACCTTACACTAATCTAAACCACTCTAACTCACTGTACTTCATCTACCTAACACTGGTACTATTCCAAACCCCAGCATTGGTCAAGCTTCTGAGGGACTGCCTCATCAGATTAGTGTAAATTGTCAGCATGGGTGTGATATAAGCTTGCAGTAAGCCAGATCGCAGAAAACACTGCCGTCAAGAACCCCTTGACTGCACAGTTAAGCGAAATAGAGCAAAGGCTAATCAACAAGGCATGGGCGATCAGGATCTACTCACAGGAATCTTCAAAGATCTTCAAGAGTCCAAAGAGGAGGGATGCCTGCAAAGATCTTGAGGCAGATACCCAGCCTTCGACCGTCTCTTCAGTTGCCTCGTGCCACCACTGGTGGAAAACATTTCGGTTCACGCAGAGCAAGACAAGATCAAGACAGGAAGTCATCAGAGAAATTTCCTCCCACGCTCATGCTCTGCAAGCAGCTCAACAAAGTGTTACAAATGTGTACAACAGGTGACAGTGAGGGGGGGCGGGGGGCGGAGGGCGGTGGGCTTCTCGCCCACGTTCTGTATTCCATTTTAAGACAAGGGCCAAAACGAGATTTCTGTAGGCCCCAGACTGGGGTCAGATACACAGCCAATGACGTGGAGTGGCCTACATCGCAGTCTGCGGTGGTTTGTCTAAACACATGCTTGAGCAAGATTACATTACTACACCAGATGATTCCATTTCATCTCCAGGTGCAGATAACGCTGAAGAGCATCCCTTCAGTAGAAACATCTACCTTGTTGCAGCACCTTGTACATGTACAATTAGAGGCCGTCATTAGTTGCCGGCTTCCGATCACAGAAACACTGTTGACTGTGTCACATGAGTTTTCATCCATTTGGCAGGTCTGCATGAAGGTTGAGCCATCCGTGGCGAATGACCCCAACCGCAGCTACATATGGGAGGAAACTGTGGCTACATAGTGGTCAAGGCAGCTATCGGTCATGATGCAGATGCAGATGTTGACATAGAAAACCGTCCCCAAACACACGATCATTTTTGATCAGGTGTTAGCAAGGGAGATGGTGGCCATCATAGCCAAGTACACCGTGTTGGTGTGCACATATAGACTAGAGCTCATTACCCCCGGCACAGTCCACCCTTCACATTCTCTTGCAAATGATCTGTGGTTAGTTTTTGACCACAGGGCCATTGTTGACTGGATATTCATGGTTGGTGGACTATTCTCAACCCCTCAGTGATACTGAGTCTTGTAGGAGCCTCAAGTAATGCAAAAAAAGAAAAAGATTTAAGGGTATTGGTAGATTCATTTCTGTGTATCTGGTCCAACAGGGCCAACAGCATCGTTGCGTCAAGTATCTTGTGTGAATCTTTGTAGAAAGCCGTAAACGTATTACTGTACCGGCCCAAAGATTGAACCTTGAGGCACCCCCCAAGTTACTGGTAGCAGCTCTGATTTAGTATGTCCCATTGCTGCACACTAGTAGCATAATCTACAGCTAGTAGATTATGCTCAAAACCAGTAGGTTGTAGTTTTCCTAATGATTCTAAAGTTTCAACCAAGCTTGACAGTTTCAGGATTTGAGGAATCCTGCTTGATACATTTGTGTAATGTGTTCTAGGATGATTGGGTCCCATTGATCCTCCCCTTTACTTTTCCTAGAGTAAATGGTTGATGCTTTTTGAGAATATAAAAGGGTGAATCCCATAAATAGTCCAAAACCCAAATAATATCTGGTCTTTATGATGAATTCAGCTCATGAATGGGTTAAAGTGGCAGCAACAGAAGGGCTACAATCCCTAAAATATACCTACAATGCAATGTAGGTATATGATACATTAGGTGCTTCTGATAATGGTGATTCCTCATGAACTGACAACTACAAGTAAGAGAAAGTATATAAAAATAACAAGCATTCTGTCTACTTTACAGAACATCTCTTAGTCTTCTGATGCCTTTACACAAGCAGACACCAGATGGTGCCCTTGGTATGGGTCTTATTTTTGCTGTCGCTGGACTCGTACACTGACATTTGGTTAGGGCTGTGGTTCTCAAAGTGCCCAAGTTTTTAGGGCCCTTTTTCAGCTGCCAGCACACATGGACATGGCACAAATGTGAGTCGTCTGGGTGGCCCTGAGGGCTGATCTGAGAACCTCTGGGCTGGATAGTATTACTCTTTTACCATCATAAGTTTAATGGCATGTTTCTATTCAGAAGTTTGCATAAGGCCTCTTACTTTAGAATGTGGAAGCAGGTTTCTGGTGGAGGGACATTGTTTGGATCACATCTCATTGTCATTGCCTCAAGCTTAACCTATGTCAAATCTCCTGTGTAATCAAATGGTTATGGGATTTAAAGAGGTTTAGTTCAAGTCCATAGGCTAAATGTTCCATTAGTAAATGCAAACAGACAAATGGGACGTAATCCTCTGGCGGCCAGGCCAGACCAGGATGTAAGATTTGAGTGAATGAAAACAATGGCGTTGACAAAACCACACATGAAATGTAATTATCTCAATAGACGTTTGGAGTGGAGATCATAGGGTCACAGGATGAAAGAG